>NW_027314910.1:0-149531 GCF_023375885.2 Dermacentor andersoni | reverse complement strand
ACACACGCGAGACAGATCACATATTGTGGTTTTGCAGAAAACTTCATCCGCGTCTACCAAAAGATGCATGTGCATGCTTAAAACGCGTTTTCGCACAAATGCGTGCACGGGTGCTAAAAATAGCAGCATCGGCATGCTTAGCACGTCGTTTGGTAGAAATCCACGTGCGCGTTCTGCAAAAAGCACCATTTGCATGCACATCTTGTGGTTTTGCAGAAAACTTCATCCGCGTCTACCAAAAGATGCATGTGCATGCTTAAAACGCGTTTTCGCACAAATGCGTGCGCGGGTGCTAAAAAGAGCAGCATCGGCATGCTTAGCACGTCGTTTGGTAGAAATCCACGAGCGCGTTCTGCAAAAAGCACCATTTGCATGCACATCTTGTGGTTTTGCAGAAAACTTCATCCGCGTCTACCAAAAGATGCATGTGCATGCTTAAAACGCGTTTTCGCACAAATGCGTGCGCGGGTGCTAAAAAGAGCAGCATCGGCATGCTTAGCACGTCGTTTGGTAGAAATCCACGTGCGCGTTCTGCCAAAAGCACCATTTGCATGCACATCTTGTGGTTTTGCAGAAAACTTCATCCGCGTCTACCAAAAGATGCATGTGCATGCTTAAAACGCGTTTTCGCACAAATCCGTGCGCGGGTGCTAAAAAGAGCAGCATCGGCATGCTTAGCACGTCGTTTGGTAGAAATCCACGAGCGCGTTCTGCAAAAAGCACCATTTGCATGCACATCTTGTGGTTTTGCAGAAAACTTCATCCGCGTCTACCAAAAGATGCATGTGCATGCTTAAAACGCGTTTTCGCACAAATGCGTGCGCGGGTGCTAAAAATAGCAGCATCGGCATGCTTAGCACGTCGTTTGGTAGAAATCCACGTGCGCGTTCTGCAAAAAGCACCATTTGCATGCACATCTTGTGGTTTTGCAGAAAACTTCATCCGCGTCTACCAAAAGATGCATGTGCATGCTTAAAACGCGTTTTCGCACAAATGCGTGCGCGGGTGCTAAAAAGAGCAGCATCGGCATGCTTAGCACGTCGTTTGGTAGAAATCCACGAGCGCGTTCTGCAAAAAGCACCATTTGCATGCACATCTTGTGGTTTTGCAGAAAACTTCATCCGCGTCTACCAGAAGATGCATGTGCATGCTTAAAACGCGTTTTCGCACAAATGCGTGCGCGGGTGCTAAAAAGAGCAGCATCGGCATGCTTAGCACGTCGTTTGGTAGAAATCCACGTGCGCGTTCTGCCAAAAGCACCATTTGCATGCACATCTTGTGGTTTTGCAGAAAACTTCATCCGCGTCTACCAAAAGATGCATGTGCATGCTTAAAACGCGTTTTCGCACAAATGCGTGCGCGGGTGCTAAAAAGAGCAGCATCGGCATGCTTTGCACGTCGTTTGGTAGAAATCCACGAGCGCGTTCTGCAAAAAGCACCATTTGCATGCACATCTTGTGGTTTTGCAGAAAACCATCCGCGTCTACCAAAAGATGCATGTGCATGCTTAAAACGCGTTTTCGCACAAATGCGTGCGCGGGTGCTAAAAATAGCAGCATCGGCATGCTTAGCACGTCGTTTGGTAGAAATCCACGTGCGCGTTCTGCAAAAAGCACCATTTGCATGCACATCTTGTGGTTTTGCAGAAAACTTCATCCGTGTCTACCAAAAGATGCATGTGCATGCTTAAAACGCGTTTTCGCACAAATGCGTGCGCGGGTGCTAAAAAGAGCAGCATCGGCATGCTTAGCACGTCGTTTGGTAGAAATCCACGTGCGCGTTCTGCCAAAAGCACCATTTGCATGCACATCTTGTGGTTTTGCAGAAAACTTCATCCGCGTCTACCAAAAGATGCATGTGCATGCTTAAAACGCGTTTTCGCACAAATGCGTGCGCGGGTGCTAAAAAGAGCAGCATCGGCATGCTTAGCACGTCGTTTGGTAGAAATCCACGAGCGCGTTCTGCAAAAAGCACCATTTGCATGCACATCTTGTGGTTTTGCAGAAAACTTCATCCGCGTCTACCAGAAGATGCATGTGCATGCTTAAAACGCGTTTTCGCACAAATGCGTGCGCGGGTGCTAAAAAGAGCAGCATCGGCATGCTTAGCACGTCGTTTGGTAGAAATCCACGTGCGCGTTCTGCCAAAAGCACCATTTGCATGCACATCTTGTGGTTTTGCAGAAAACTTCATCCGCGTCTACCAAAAGATGCATGTGCATGCTTAAAACGCGTTTTCGCACAAATCCGTGCGCGGGTGCTAAAAAGAGCAGCATCGGCATGCTTAGCACGTCGTTTGGTAGAAATCCACGTGCGCGTTCTGCAAAAAGCACCATTTGCATGCACATCTTGTGGTTTTGCAGAAAACTTCATCCGCGTCTACCAAAAGATGCATGTGCATGCTTAAAACGCGTTTTCGCACAAATCCGTGCGCGGGTGCTAAAAAGAGCAGCATCGGCATGCTTAGCACGTCGTTTGGTAGAAATCCACGAGCGCGTTCTGCAAAAAGCACCATTTGCATGCACATCTTGTGGTTTTGCAGAAAACTTCATCCGCGTCTACCAAAAGATGCATGTGCATGCTTAAAACGCGTTTTCGCACAAATGCGTGCGCGGGTGCTAAAAATAGCAGCATCGGCATGCTTAGCACGTCGTTTGGTAGAAATCCACGTGCGCGTTCTGCAAAAAGCACCATTTGCATGCACATCTTGTGGTTTTGCAGAAAACTTCATCCGCGTCTACCAAAAGATGCATGTGCATGCTTAAAACGCGTTTTCGCACAAATGCGTGCGCGGGTGCTAAAAAGAGCAGCATCGGCATGCTTAGCACGTCGTTTGGTAGAAATCCACGAGCGCGTTCTGCAAAAAGCACCATTTGCATGCACATCTTGTGGTTTTGCAGAAAACTTCATCCGCGTCTACCAGAAGATGCATGTGCATGCTTAAAACGCGTTTTCGCACAAATGCGTGCGCGGGTGCTAAAAAGAGCAGCATCGGCATGCTTAGCACGTCGTTTGGTAGAAATCCACGTGCGCGTTCTGCCAAAAGCACCATTTGCATGCACATCTTGTGGTTTTGCAGAAAACTTCATCCGCGTCTACCAAAAGATGCATGTGCATGCTTAAAACGCGTTTTCGCACAAATGCGTGCGCGGGTGCTAAAAAGAGCAGCATCGGCATGCTTTGCACGTCGTTTGGTAGAAATCCACGAGCGCGTTCTGCAAAAAGCACCATTTGCATGCACATCTTGTGGTTTTGCAGAAAACCATCCGCGTCTACCAAAAGATGCATGTGCATGCTTAAAACGCGTTTTCGCACAAATGCGTGCGCGGGTGCTAAAAATAGCAGCATCGGCATGCTTAGCACGTCGTTTGGTAGAAATCCACGTGCGCGTTCTGCAAAAAGCACCATTTGCATGCACATCTTGTGGTTTTGCAGAAAACTTCATCCGTGTCTACCAAAAGATGCATGTGCATGCTTAAAACGCGTTTTCGCACAAATGCGTGCGCGGGTGCTAAAAAGAGCAGCATCGGCATGCTTAGCACGTCGTTTGGTAGAAATCCACGTGCGCGTTCTGCCAAAAGCACCATTTGCATGCACATCTTGTGGTTTTGCAGAAAACTTCATCCGCGTCTACCAAAAGATGCATGTGCATGCTTAAAACGCGTTTTCGCACAAATGCGTGCGCGGGTGCTAAAAAGAGCAGCATCGGCATGCTTAGCACGTCGTTTGGTAGAAATCCACGAGCGCGTTCTGCAAAAAGCACCATTTGCATGCACATCTTGTGGTTTTGCAGAAAACTTCATCCGCGTCTACCAGAAGATGCATGTGCATGCTTAAAACGCGTTTTCGCACAAATGCGTGCGCGGGTGCTAAAAAGAGCAGCATCGGCATGCTTAGCACGTCGTTTGGTAGAAATCCACGTGCGCGTTCTGCCAAAAGCACCATTTGCATGCACATCTTGTGGTTTTGCAGAAAACTTCATCCGCGTCTACCAAAAGATGCATGTGCATGCTTAAAACGCGTTTTCGCACAAATCCGTGCGCGGGTGCTAAAAAGAGCAGCATCGGCATGCTTAGCACGTCGTTTGGTAGAAATCCACGTGCGCGTTCTGCAAAAAGCACCATTTGCATGCACATCTTGTGGTTTTGCAGAAAACTTCATCCGCGTCTACCAAAAGATGCATGTGCATGCTTAAAACGCGTTTTCGCACAAATGCGTGCGCGGGTGCTAAAAAGAGCAGCATCGGCATGCTTTGCACGTCGTTTGGTAGAAATCCACGAGCGCGTTCTGCAAAAAGCACCATTTGCATGCACATCTTGTGGTTTTGCAGAAAACTTCATCCGCGTCTACCAAAAGATGCATGTGCATGCTTAAAACGCGTTTTCGCACAAATGCGTGCGCGGGTGCTAAAAAGAGCAGCATCGGCATGCTTAGCACGTCGTTTGATAGACATCCACGTGCGCGTTCTGCCAAAAGCACCATTTGCATGCACATCTTGTGGTTTTGCAGAAAACTTCATCCGCGTCTACCAAAAGATGCATGTGCATGCTTAAAACGCGTTTTCGCACAAATGCGTGCGCGGGTGCTAAAAAGAGCAGCATCGGCATGCTTTGCACGTCGTTTGGTAGAAATCCACGAGCGCGTTCTGCAAAAAGCACCATTTGCATGCACATCTTGTGGTTTTGCAGAAAACCATCCGCGTCTACCAAAAGATGCATGTGCATGCTTAAAACGCGTTTTCGCACAAATGCGTGCGCGGGTGCTAAAAATAGCAGCATCGGCATGCTTAGCACGTCGTTTGGTAGAAATCCACGTGCGCGTTCTGCAAAAAGCACCATTTGCATGCACATCTTGTGGTTTTGCAGAAAACTTCATCCGCGTCTACCAAAAGATGCATGTGCATGCTTAAAACGCGTTTTCGCACAAATGCGTGCGCGGGTGCTAAAAAGAGCAGCATCGGCATGCTTAGCACGTCGTTTGGTAGAAATCCACGTGCGCGTTCTGCCAAAAGCACCATTTGCATGCACATCTTGTGGTTTTGCAGAAAACTTCATCCGCGTCTACCAAAAGATGCATGTGCATGCTTAAAACGCGTTTTCGCACAAATCCGTGCGCGGGTGCTAAAAAGAGCAGCATCGGCATGCTTAGCACGTCGTTTGGTAGAAATCCACGTGCGCGTTCTGCAAAAAGCACCATTTGCATGCACATCTTGTGGTTTTGCAGAAAACTTCATCCGCGTCTACCAAAAGATGCATGTGCATGCTTAAAACGCGTTTTCGCACAAATGCGTGCGCGGGTGCTAAAAAGAGCAGCATCGGCATGCTTAGCACGTCGTTTGGTAGAAATCCACGAGCGCGTTCTGCAAAAAGCACCATTTGCATACACATCTTGTGGTTTTGCAGAAAACTTCATCCGCGTCTACCAAAAGATGCATGTGCATGCTTAAAACGCGTTTTCGCACAAATGCGTGCGCGGGTGCTAAAAAGAGCAGCATCGGCATGCTTAGCACGTCGTTTGGTAGAAATCCACGTGCGCGTTCTGCCAAAAGCACCATTTGCATGCACATCTTGTGGTTTTGCAGAAAACTTCATCCGCGTCTACCAAAAGATGCATGTGCATGCTTAAAACGCGTTTTCGCACAAATGCGTGCGCGGGTGCTAAAAAGAGCAGCATCGGCATGCTTAGCACGTCGTTTGGTAGAAATCCACGAGCGCGTTCTGCAAAAAGCACCATTTGCATGCACATCTTGTGGTTTTGCAGAAAACTTCATCCGCGTCTACCAAAAGATGCATGTGCATGCTTAAAACGCGTTTTCGCACAAATGCGTGCGCGGGTGCTAAAAAGAGCAGCATCGGCATGCTTAGCACGTCGTTTGGTAGAAATCCACGTGCGCGTTCTGCCAAAAGCACCATTTGCATGCACATCTTGTGGTTTTGCAGAAAACTTCATCCGCGTCTACCAAAAGATGCATGTGCATGCTTAAAACGCGTTTTCGCACAAATCCGTGCGCGGGTGCTAAAAAGAGCAGCATCGGCATGCTTAGCACGTCGTTTGGTAGAAATCCACGTGCGCGTTCTGCAAAAAGCACCATTTGCATGCACATCTTGTGGTTTTGCAGAAAACTTCATCCGCGTCTACCAAAAGATGCATGTGCATGCTTAAAACGCGTTTTCGCACAAATGCGTGCGCGGGTGCTAAAAAGAGCAGCATCGGCATGCTTTGCACGTCGTTTGGTAGAAATCCACGAGCGCGTTCTGCAAAAAGCACCATTTGCATGCACATCTTGTGGTTTTGCAGAAAACTTCATCCGCGTCTACCAAAAGATGCATGTGCATGCTTAAAACGCGTTTTCGCACAAATGCGTGCACGGGTGCTAAAAATAGCAGCATCGGCATGCTTAGCACGTCGTTTGGTAGAAATCCACGTGCGCGTTCTGCAAAAAGCACCATTTGCATGCACATCTTGTGGTTTTGCAGAAAACTTCATCCGCGTCTACCAAAAGATGCATGTGCATGCTTAAAACGCGTTTTCGCACAAATGCGTGCGCGGGTGCTAAAAAGAGCAGCATCGGCATGCTTAGCACGTCGTTTGGTAGAAATCCACGAGCGCGTTCTGCAAAAAGCACCATTTGCATGCACATCTTGTGGTTTTGCAGAAAACTTCATCCGCGTCTACCAAAAGATGCATGTGCATGCTTAAAACGCGTTTTCGCACAAATGCGTGCGCGGGTGCTAAAAAGAGCAGCATCGGCATGCTTAGCACGTCGTTTGGTAGAAATCCACGAGCGCGTTCTGCAAAAAGCACCATTTGCATGCACATCTTGTGGTTTTGCAGAAAACTTCATCCGCGTCTACCAAAAGATGCATGTGCATGCTTAAAACGCGTTTTCGCACAAATGCGTGCGCGGGTGCTAAAAAGAGCAGCATCGGCATGCTTAGCACGTCGTTTGGTAGAAATCCACGTGCGCGTTCTGCCAAAAGCACCATTTGCATGCACATCTTGTGGTTTTGCAGAAAACTTCATCCGCGTCTACCAAAAGATGCATGTGCATGCTTAAAACGCGTTTTCGCACAAATCCGTGCGCGGGTGCTAAAAAGAGCAGCATCGGCATGCTTAGCACGTCGTTTGGTAGAAATCCACGTGCGCGTTCTGCAAAAAGCACCATTTGCATGCACATCTTGTGGTTTTGCAGAAAACTTCATCCGCGTCTACCAAAAGATGCATGTGCATGCTTAAAACGCGTTTTCGCACAAATGCGTGCGCGGGTGCTAAAAAGAGCAGCATCGGCATGCTTTGCACGTCGTTTGGTAGAAATCCACGAGCGCGTTCTGCAAAAAGCACCATTTGCATGCACATCTTGTGGTTTTGCAGAAAACTTCATCCGCGTCTACCAAAAGATGCATGTGCATGCTTAAAACGCGTTTTCGCACAAATGCGTGCGCGGGTGCTAAAAAGAGCAGCATCGGCATGCTTAGCACGTCGTTTGGTAGAAATCCACGTGCGCGTTCTGCCAAAAGCACCATTTGCATGCACATCTTGTGGTTTTGCAGAAAACTTCATCCGCGTCTACCAAAAGATTCATGAGCATGCTTAAAACGCGTTTTCGCACAAATCCGTGCGCGGGTGCTAAAAAGAGCAGCATCGGCATGCTTAGCACGTCGTTTGGTAGAAATCCACGTGCGCGTTCTGCAAAAAGCACCATTTGCATGCACGTCTTGTGGTTTTGCAGAAAACTTCATCCGCGTCTACCAAAAGATGCATGGGCATGCTTAAAACGCGTTTTCGCACAAATGCGTGCGCGGGTGCTAAAAAGAGCAGCATCGGCATGCTTAGCACGTCGTTTGGTAGAAATCCACGTGCGCGTTCTGCCAAAAGCACCATTTGCATGCACATCTTGTGGTTTTGCAGAAAACTTCATCCGCGTCTACCAAAAGATGCATGTGCATGCTTAAAACGCGTTTTCGCACAAATCCGTGCGCGGGTGCTAAAAAGAGCAGCATCGGCAAGCTTAGCACGTCGTTTGGTAGAAATCAACGTGCGCGTTCTGCAAAAAGCGCCATTTGCATACACATCTTGTGGTTTTGCAGAAAACTTCATCCGCGTCTACCAAAAGATGCATGTGCATGCTTAAAACGCGTTTTCGCACAAATGCGTGCGCGGGTGCTAAAAAGAGCAGCATCGGCATGCTTAGCACGTCGTTTGGTAGAAATCCACGTGCGCGTTCTGCCAAAAGCACCATTTGCATGCACATCTTGTGGTTTTGCAGAAAACTTCATCCGCGTCTACCAAAAGATGCATGTGCATGCTTAAAACGCGTTTTCGCACAAATCCGTGCGCGGGTGCTAAAAAGAGCAGCATCGGCATGCTTAGCACGTCGTTTGGTAGAAATCCACGTGCGCGTTCTGCAAAAAGCACCATTTGCATGCACATCTTGTGGTTTTGCAGAAAACTTCATCCGCGTCTACCAAAAGATGCATGTGCATGCTTAAAACGCGTTTTCGCACAAATGCGTGCGCGGGTGCTAAAAAGAGCAGCATCGGCATGCTTAGCACGTCGTTTGGTAGAAATCCACGTGCGCGTTCTGCCAAAAGCACCATTTGCATGCACATCTTGTGGTTTTGCAGAAAACTTCATCCGCGTCTACCAAAAGATGCATGTGCATGCTTAAAACGCGTTTTCGCACAAATCCGTGCGCGGGTGCTAAAAAGAGCAGCATCGGCATGCTTAGCACGTCGTTTGCTAGAAATCCACGTGCGCGTTCTGCAAAAAGCACCATTTGCATGCACATCTTGTGGTTTTGCAGAAAACTTCATCCGCGTCTACCAAAAGATGCATGTGCATGCTTAAAACGCGTTTTCGCACAAATGCGTGCGCGGGTGCTAAAAAGAGCAGCATCGGCATGCTTAGCACGTCGTTTGGTAGAAATCCACGAGCGCGTTCTGCAAAAAGCACCATTTGCATGCACATCTTGTGGTTTTGCAAACTTCATCCGCGTCTACCAAAAGATGCATGTGCATGCTTAAAACGCGTTTTCGCACAAATGCGTACGCGGGTGCTAAAAAGAGCAGCATCGGCATGCTTAGCACGTCGTTTGGTAGAAATCCACGTGCGCGTTCTGCCAAAAGCACCATTTGCATGCACATCTTGTGGTTTTGCAGAAAACTTCATCCGCGTCTACCAAAAGATGCATGTGCATGCTTAAAACGCGTTTTCGCACAAATCCGTGCGCGGGTGCTAAAAAGAGCAGCATCGGCATGCTTAGCACGTCGTTTGGTAGAAATCCACGTGCGCGTTCTGCAAAAAGCACCATTTGCATGCACATCTTGTGGTTTTGCAGAAAACTTCATCCGCGTCTACCAAAAGATGCATGTGCATGCTTAAAACGCGTTTTCGCACAAATGCGTGCGCGGGTGCTAAAAAGAGCAGCATCGGCATGCTTAGCACGTCGTTTGGTAGAAATCCACGTGCGCGTTCTGCCAAAAGCACCATTTGCATGCACATCTTGTGGTTTTGCAGAAAACTTCATCCGCGTCTACCAAAAGATGCATGTGCATGCTTAAAACGCGTTTTCGCACAAATGCGTGCGCGGGTGCTAAAAATAGCAGCATCGGCATGCTTAGCACGTCGTTTGGTAGAAATCCACGTGCGCGTTCTGCAAAAAGCACCATTTGCATGCACATCTTGTGGTTTTGCAGAAAACTTCATCCGCGTCTACCAAAAGATGCATGTGCATGCTTAAAACGCGTTTTCGCACAAATGCGTGCGCGGGTGCTAAAAAGAGCAGCATCGGCATGCTTAGCACGTCGTTTGGTAGAAATCCACGTGCGCGTTCTGCCAAAAGCACCATTTGCATGCACATCTTGTGGTTTTGCAGAAAACTTCATCCGCGTCTACCAAAAGATGCATGTGCATGCTTAAAACGCGTTTTCGCACAAATCCGTGCGCGGGTGCTAAAAAGAGCAGCATCGGCATGCTTAGCACGTCGTTTGGTAGAAATCCACGTGCGCGTTCTGCAAAAAGCACCATTTGCATGCACATCTTGTGGTTTTGCAGAAAACTTCATCCGCGTCTACCAAAAGATGCATGTGCATGCTTAAAACGCGTTTTCGCACAAATGCGTGCGCGGGTGCTAAAAAGAGCAGCATCGGCATGCTTAGCACGTCGTTTGGTAGAAATCCACGTGCGCGTTCTGCCAAAAGCACCATTTGCATGCACATCTTGTGGTTTTGCAGAAAACTTCATCCGCGTCTACCAAAAGATGCATGTGCATGCTTAAAACGCGTTTTCGCACAAATCCGTGCGCGGGTGTTAAAAAGAGCAGCATCGGCAACCTTAGCACGTCGTTTGGTAGAAATCCACGTGCGCGTTCTGCAAAAAGCACCATTTGCATGCACATCTTGTGGTTTTGCAGAAAACTTCATCCGCGTCTACCAAAAGATGCATGTGCATGCTTAAAACGCGTTTTCGCACAAATGCATGCGCGGGTGCTAAAAAGAGCAGCATCGGCATGCTTAGCACGTCGTTTGGTAGACATCCACGTGCGCGTTCTGCAAAAAGCACCATTTGCATGCACATCTTGTGGTTTTGCAGAAAACTTCATCCGCGTCTACCAAAAGATGCATGTGCATGCTTAAAACGCGTTTTCGCACAAATGCGTGCGCGGGTGCTAAAAAGAGCAGCATCGGCATGCTTAGCACGTCGTTTGGTAGAAATCCACGAGCGCGTTCTGCAAAAAGCACCATTTGCATGCACATCTTGTGGTTTTGCAGAAAACTTCATCCGCGTCTACCAAAAGATGCATGTGCATGCTTAAAACGCGTTTTCGCACAAATGCGTGCGCGGGTGCTAAAAAGAGCAGCATCGGCATGCTTAGCACGTCGTTTGGTAGAAATCCACGTGCGCGTTCTGCCAAAAGCACCATTTGCATGCACATCTTGTGGTTTTGCAGAAAACTTCATCCGCGTCTACCAAAAGATGCATGTGCATGCTTAAAACGCGTTTTCGCACAAATCCGTGCGCGGGTGCTAAAAAGAGCAGCATCGGCATGCTTAGCACGTCGTTTGGTAGAAATCCACGTGCGCGTTCTGCAAAAAGCACCATTTGCATGCACATCTTGTGGTTTTGCAGAAAACTTCATCCGCGTCTACCAAAAGATGCATGTGCATGCTTAAAACGCGTTTTCGCACAAATGCGTGCGCGGGTGCTAAAAAGAGCAGCATCGGCATGCTTTGCACGTCGTTTGGTAGAAATCCACGAGCGCGTTCTGCAAAAAGCACCATTTGCATGCACATCTTGTGGTTTTGCAGAAAACTTCATCCGCGTCTACCAAAAGATGCATGTGCATGCTTAAAACGCGTTTTCGCACAAATGCGTGCACGGGTGCTAAAAATAGCAGCATCGGCATGCTTAGCACGTCGTTTGGTAGAAATCCACGTGCGCGTTCTGCAAAAAGCACCATTTGCATGCACATCTTGTGGTTTTGCAGAAAACTTCATCCGCGTCTACCAAAAGATGCATGTGCATGCTTAAAACGCGTTTTCGCACAAATGCGTGCGCGGGTGCTAAAAAGAGCAGCATCGGCATGCTTAGCACGTCGTTTGGTAGAAATCCACGAGCGCGTTCTGCAAAAAGCACCATTTGCATGCACATCTTGTGGTTTTGCAGAAAACTTCATCCGCGTCTACCAAAAGATGCATGTGCATGCTTAAAACGCGTTTTCGCACAAATGCGTGCGCGGGTGCTAAAAAGAGCAGCATCGGCATGCTTAGCACGTCGTTTGGTAGAAATCCACGAGCGCGTTCTGCAAAAAGCACCATTTGCATGCACATCTTGTGGTTTTGCAGAAAACTTCATCCGCGTCTACCAAAAGATGCATGTGCATGCTTAAAACGCGTTTTCGCACAAATGCGTGCGCGGGTGCTAAAAAGAGCAGCATCGGCATGCTTAGCACGTCGTTTGGTAGAAATCCACGTGCGCGTTCTGCCAAAAGCACCATTTGCATGCACATCTTGTGGTTTTGCAGAAAACTTCATCCGCGTCTACCAAAAGATGCATGTGCATGCTTAAAACGCGTTTTCGCACAAATCCGTGCGCGGGTGCTAAAAAGAGCAGCATCGGCATGCTTTGCACGTCGTTTGGTAGAAATCCACGAGCGCGTTCTGCAAAAAGCACCATTTGCATGCACATCTTGTGGTTTTGCAGAAAACTTCATCCGCGTCTACCAAAAGATGCATGTGCATGCTTAAAACGCGTTTTCGCACAAATGCGTGCGCGGGTGCTAAAAAGAGCAGCATCGGCATGCTTAGCACGTCGTTTGGTAGAAATCCACGTGCGCGTTCTGCCAAAAGCACCATTTGCATGCACATCTTGTGGTTTTGCAGAAAACTTCATCCGCGTCTACCAAAAGATTCATGAGCATGCTTAAAACGCGTTTTCGCACAAATCCGTGCGCGGGTGCTAAAAAGAGCAGCATCGGCATGCTTAGCACGTCGTTTGGTAGAAATCCACGTGCGCGTTCTGCAAAAAGCACCATTTGCATGCACGTCTTGTGGTTTTGCAGAAAACTTCATCCGCGTCTACCAAAAGATGCATGGGCATGCTTAAAACGCGTTTTCGCACAAATGCGTGCGCGGGTGCTAAAAAGAGCAGCATCGGCATGCTTAGCACGTCGTTTGGTAGAAATCCACGTGCGCGTTCTGCCAAAAGCACCATTTGCATGCACATCTTGTGGTTTTGCAGAAAACTTCATCCGCGTCTACCAAAAGATGCATGTGCATGCTTAAAACGCGTTTTCGCACAAATCCGTGCGCGGGTGCTAAAAAGAGCAGCATCGGCAAGCTTAGCACGTCGTTTGGTAGAAATCAACGTGCGCGTTCTGCAAAAAGCGCCATTTGCATACACATCTTGTGGTTTTGCAGAAAACTTCATCCGCGTCTACCAAAAGATGCATGTGCATGCTTAAAACGCGTTTTCGCACAAATGCGTGCGCGGGTGCTAAAAAGAGCAGCATCGGCATGCTTAGCACGTCGTTTGGTAGAAATCCACGTGCGCGTTCTGCCAAAAGCACCATTTGCATGCACATCTTGTGGTTTTGCAGAAAACTTCATCCGCGTCTACCAAAAGATGCATGTGCATGCTTAAAACGCGTTTTCGCACAAATCCGTGCGCGGGTGCTAAAAAGAGCAGCATCGGCATGCTTAGCACGTCGTTTGGTAGAAATCCACGTGCGCGTTCTGCAAAAAGCACCATTTGCATGCACATCTTGTGGTTTTGCAGAAAACTTCATCCGCGTCTACCAAAAGATGCATGTGCATGCTTAAAACGCGTTTTCGCACAAATGCGTGCGCGGGTGCTAAAAAGAGCAGCATCGGCATGCTTAGCACGTCGTTTGGTAGAAATCCACGTGCGCGTTCTGCCAAAAGCACCATTTGCATGCACATCTTGTGGTTTTGCAGAAAACTTCATCCGCGTCTACCAAAAGATGCATGTGCATGCTTAAAACGCGTTTTCGCACAAATCCGTGCGCGGGTGCTAAAAAGAGCAGCATCGGCATGCTTAGCACGTCGTTTGCTAGAAATCCACGTGCGCGTTCTGCAAAAAGCACCATTTGCATGCACATCTTGTGGTTTTGCAGAAAACTTCATCCGCGTCTACCAAAAGATGCATGTGCATGCTTAAAACGCGTTTTCGCACAAATGCGTGCGCGGGTGCTAAAAAGAGCAGCATCGGCATGCTTAGCACGTCGTTTGGTAGAAATCCACGAGCGCGTTCTGCAAAAAGCACCATTTGCATGCACATCTTGTGGTTTTGCAAACTTCATCCGCGTCTACCAAAAGATGCATGTGCATGCTTAAAACGCGTTTTCGCACAAATGCGTACGCGGGTGCTAAAAAGAGCAGCATCGGCATGCTTAGCACGTCGTTTGGTAGAAATCCACGTGCGCGTTCTGCCAAAAGCACCATTTGCATGCACATCTTGTGGTTTTGCAGAAAACTTCATCCGCGTCTACCAAAAGATGCATGTGCATGCTTAAAACGCGTTTTCGCACAAATCCGTGCGCGGGTGCTAAAAAGAGCAGCATCGGCATGCTTAGCACGTCGTTTGGTAGAAATCCACGTGCGCGTTCTGCAAAAAGCACCATTTGCATGCACATCTTGTGGTTTTGCAGAAAACTTCATCCGCGTCTACCAAAAGATGCATGTGCATGCTTAAAACGCGTTTTCGCACAAATGCGTGCGCGGGTGCTAAAAAGAGCAGCATCGGCATGCTTAGCACGTCGTTTGGTAGAAATCCACGTGCGCGTTCTGCCAAAAGCACCATTTGCATGCACATCTTGTGGTTTTGCAGAAAACTTCATCCGCGTCTACCAAAAGATGCATGTGCATGCTTAAAACGCGTTTTCGCACAAATGCGTGCGCGGGTGCTAAAAATAGCAGCATCGGCATGCTTAGCACGTCGTTTGGTAGAAATCCACGTGCGCGTTCTGCAAAAAGCACCATTTGCATGCACATCTTGTGGTTTTGCAGAAAACTTCATCCGCGTCTACCAAAAGATGCATGTGCATGCTTAAAACGCGTTTTCGCACAAATGCGTGCGCGGGTGCTAAAAAGAGCAGCATCGGCATGCTTAGCACGTCGTTTGGTAGAAATCCACGTGCGCGTTCTGCCAAAAGCACCATTTGCATGCACATCTTGTGGTTTTGCAGAAAACTTCATCCGCGTCTACCAAAAGATGCATGTGCATGCTTAAAACGCGTTTTCGCACAAATCCGTGCGCGGGTGCTAAAAAGAGCAGCATCGGCATGCTTAGCACGTCGTTTGGTAGAAATCCACGTGCGCGTTCTGCAAAAAGCACCATTTGCATGCACATCTTGTGGTTTTGCAGAAAACTTCATCCGCGTCTACCAAAAGATGCATGTGCATGCTTAAAACGCGTTTTCGCACAAATGCGTGCGCGGGTGCTAAAAAGAGCAGCATCGGCATGCTTAGCACGTCGTTTGGTAGAAATCCACGTGCGCGTTCTGCCAAAAGCACCATTTGCATGCACATCTTGTGGTTTTGCAGAAAACTTCATCCGCGTCTACCAAAAGATGCATGTGCATGCTTAAAACGCGTTTTCGCACAAATCCGTGCGCGGGTGTTAAAAAGAGCAGCATCGGCAACCTTAGCACGTCGTTTGGTAGAAATCCACGTGCGCGTTCTGCAAAAAGCACCATTTGCATGCACATCTTGTGGTTTTGCAGAAAACTTCATCCGCGTCTACCAAAAGATGCATGTGCATGCTTAAAACGCGTTTTCGCACAAATGCATGCGCGGGTGCTAAAAAGAGCAGCATCGGCATGCTTAGCACGTCGTTTGGTAGACATCCACGTGCGCGTTCTGCAAAAAGCACCATTTGCATGCACATCTTGTGGTTTTGCAGAAAACTTCATCCGCGTCTACCAAAAGATGCATGTGCATGCTTAAAACGCGTTTTCGCACAAATGCGTGCGCGGGTGCTAAAAAGAGCAGCATCGGCATGCCTAGCACGTCGTTTGGTAGAAATTCACGTGCGCGTTCTGCCAAAAGCACCATTTGCATGCAGATCTTGTGGTTTTGCAGAAAACTTCATCCGCGTCTACCAAAAGATGCATGTGCATGCTTAAAACGCGTTTTCGCACAAATCCGTGCGCGGGTGCTAAAAAGAGCAGCATCGGCATGCTTAGCACGTCGTTTGGTAGAAATCCACGTGCGCGTTCTGCAAAAAGCACCATTTGCATGCACATCTTGTGGTTTTGCAGAAAACTTCATCCGCGTCTACCAAAAGATGCATGTGCATGCTTAAAACGCGTTTTCGCACAAATGCGTGCGCGGGTGCTAAAAAGAGCAGCATCGGCATGCTTAGCACGTCGTTTGGTAGAAATCCACGAGCGCGTTCTGCAAAAAGCACCATTTGCATGCACATCTTGTGGTTTTGCAGAAAACTTCATCCGCGTCTACCAAAAGATGCATGTGCATGCTTAAAACGCGTTTTCGCACAAATGCGTGCACGGGTGCTAAAAATAGCAGCATCGGCATGCTTAGCACGTCGTTTGGTAGAAATCCACGTGCGCGTTCTGCAAAAAGCACCATTTGCATGCACATCTTGTGGTTTTGCAGAAAACTTCATCCGCGTCTACCAAAAGATGCATGTGCATGCTTAAAACGCGTTTTCGCACAAATGCGTGCGCGGGTGCTAAAAAGAGCAGCATCGGCATGCTTAGCACGTCGTTTGGTAGAAATCCACGAGCGCGTTCTGCAAAAAGCACCATTTGCATGCACATCTTGTGGTTTTGCAGAAAACTTCATCCGCGTCTACCAAAAGATGCATGTGCATGCTTAAAACGCGTTTTCGCACAAATGCGTGCGCGGGTGCTAAAAAGAGCAGCATCGGCATGCTTAGCACGTCGTTTGGTAGAAATCCACGTGCGCGTTCTGCCAAAAGCACCATTTGCATGCACATCTTGTGGTTTTGCAGAAAACTTCATCCGCGTCTACCAAAAGATGCATGTGCATGCTTAAAACGCGTTTTCGCACAAATCCGTGCGCGGGTGCTAAAAAGAGCAGCATCGGCATGCTTAGCACGTCGTTTGGTAGAAATCCACGAGCGCGTTCTGCAAAAAGCACCATTTGCATGCACATCTTGTGGTTTTGCAGAAAACTTCATCCGCGTCTACCAAAAGATGCATGTGCGTGCTTAAAACGCGTTTTCGCACAAATGCGTGCGCGGGTGCTAAAAATAGCAGCATCGGCATGCTTAGCACGTCGTTTGGTAGAAATCCACGTGCGCGTTCTGCAAAAAGCACCATTTCCATGCACATCTTGTGGTTTTGCAGAAAACTTCATCCGCGTCTACCAAAAGATGCATGTGCATGCTTAAAACGCGTTTTCGCACAAATGCGTGCGCGGGTGCTAAAAAGAGCAGCATCGGCATGCTTAGCACGTCGTTTGGTAGAAATCCACGAGCGCGTTCTGCAAAAAGCACCATTTGCATGCACATATTGTGGTTTTGCAGAAAACTTCATCCGCGTCTACCAAAAGATGCATGTGCATGCTTAAAACGCGTTTTCGCACAAATGCGTGCACGGGTGCTAAAAATAGCAGCATCGGCATGCTTAGCACGTCGTTTGGTAGAAATCCACGTGCGCGTTCTGCAAAAAGCACCATTTGCATGCACATCTTGTGGTTTTGCAGAAAACTTCATCCGCGTCTACCAAAAGATGCATGTGCATGCTTAAAACGCGTTTTCGCACAAATGCGTGCGCGGGTGCTAAAAAGAGCAGCATCGGCATGCTTAGCACGTCGTTTGGTAGAAATCCACGAGCGCGTTCTGCAAAAAGCACCATTTGCATGCACATCTTGTGGTTTTGCAGAAAACTTCATCCGCGTCTACCAAAAGATGCATGTGCATGCTTAAAACGCGTTTTCGCACAAATGCGTGCGCGGGTGCTAAAAAGAGCAGCATCGGCATGCTTAGCACGTCGTTTGGTAGAAATCCACGTGCGCGTTCTGCCAAAAGCACCATTTGCATGCACATCTTGTGGTTTTGCAGAAAACTTCATCCGCGTCTACCAAAAGATGCATGTGCATGCTTAAAACGCGTTTTCGCACAAATCCGTGCGCGGGTGCTAAAAAGAGCAGCATCGGCATGCTTAGCACGTCGTTTGGTAGAAATCCACGAGCGCGTTCTGCAAAAAGCACCATTTGCATGCACATCTTGTGGTTTTGCAGAAAACTTCATCCGCGTCTACCAAAAGATGCATGTGCATGCTTAAAACGCGTTTTCGCACAAATGCGTGCGCGGGTGCTAAAAATAGCAGCATCGGCATGCTTAGCACGTCGTTTGGTAGAAATCCACGTGCGCGTTCTGCAAAAAGCACCATTTGCATGCACATCTTGTGGTTTTGCAGAAAACTTCATCCGCGTCTACCAAAAGATGCATGTGCATGCTTAAAACGCGTTTTCGCACAAATGCGTGCGCGGGTGCTAAAAAGAGCAGCATCGGCATGCTTAGCACGTCGTTTGGTAGAAATCCACGAGCGCGTTCTGCAAAAAGCACCATTTGCATGCACATCTTGTGGTTTTGCAGAAAACTTCATCCGCGTCTACCAGAAGATGCATGTGCATGCTTAAAACGCGTTTTCGCACAAATGCGTGCGCGGGTGCTAAAAAGAGCAGCATCGGCATGCTTAGCACGTCGTTTGGTAGAAATCCACGTGCGCGTTCTGCCAAAAGCACCATTTGCATGCACATCTTGTGGTTTTGCAGAAAACTTCATCCGCGTCTACCAAAAGATGCATGTGCATGCTTAAAACGCGTTTTCGCACAAATGCGTGCGCGGGTGCTAAAAAGAGCAGCATCGGCATGCTTTGCACGTCGTTTGGTAGAAATCCACGAGCGCGTTCTGCAAAAAGCACCATTTGCATGCACATCTTGTGGTTTTGCAGAAAACCATCCGCGTCTACCAAAAGATGCATGTGCATGCTTAAAACGCGTTTTCGCACAAATGCGTGCGCGGGTGCTAAAAATAGCAGCATCGGCATGCTTAGCACGTCGTTTGGTAGAAATCCACGTGCGCGTTCTGCAAAAAGCACCATTTGCATGCACATCTTGTGGTTTTGCAGAAAACTTCATCCGTGTCTACCAAAAGATGCATGTGCATGCTTAAAACGCGTTTTCGCACAAATGCGTGCGCGGGTGCTAAAAAGAGCAGCATCGGCATGCTTAGCACGTCGTTTGGTAGAAATCCACGTGCGCGTTCTGCCAAAAGCACCATTTGCATGCACATCTTGTGGTTTTGCAGAAAACTTCATCCGCGTCTACCAAAAGATGCATGTGCATGCTTAAAACGCGTTTTCGCACAAATGCGTGCGCGGGTGCTAAAAAGAGCAGCATCGGCATGCTTAGCACGTCGTTTGGTAGAAATCCACGAGCGCGTTCTGCAAAAAGCACCATTTGCATGCACATCTTGTGGTTTTGCAGAAAACTTCATCCGCGTCTACCAGAAGATGCATGTGCATGCTTAAAACGCGTTTTCGCACAAATGCGTGCGCGGGTGCTAAAAAGAGCAGCATCGGCATGCTTAGCACGTCGTTTGGTAGAAATCCACGTGCGCGTTCTGCCAAAAGCACCATTTGCATGCACATCTTGTGGTTTTGCAGAAAACTTCATCCGCGTCTACCAAAAGATGCATGTGCATGCTTAAAACGCGTTTTCGCACAAATCCGTGCGCGGGTGCTAAAAAGAGCAGCATCGGCATGCTTAGCACGTCGTTTGGTAGAAATCCACGTGCGCGTTCTGCAAAAAGCACCATTTGCATGCACATCTTGTGGTTTTGCAGAAAACTTCATCCGCGTCTACCAAAAGATGCATGTGCATGCTTAAAACGCGTTTTCGCACAAATGCGTGCGCGGGTGCTAAAAAGAGCAGCATCGGCATGCTTTGCACGTCGTTTGGTAGAAATCCACGAGCGCGTTCTGCAAAAAGCACCATTTGCATGCACATCTTGTGGTTTTGCAGAAAACTTCATCCGCGTCTACCAAAAGATGCATGTGCATGCTTAAAACGCGTTTTCGCACAAATGCGTGCGCGGGTGCTAAAAAGAGCAGCATCGGCATGCTTAGCACGTCGTTTGATAGACATCCACGTGCGCGTTCTGCCAAAAGCACCATTTGCATGCACATCTTGTGGTTTTGCAGAAAACTTCATCCGCGTCTACCAAAAGATGCATGTGCATGCTTAAAACGCGTTTTCGCACAAATGCGTGCGCGGGTGCTAAAAAGAGCAGCATCGGCATGCTTTGCACGTCGTTTGGTAGAAATCCACGAGCGCGTTCTGCAAAAAGCACCATTTGCATGCACATCTTGTGGTTTTGCAGAAAACCATCCGCGTCTACCAAAAGATGCATGTGCATGCTTAAAACGCGTTTTCGCACAAATGCGTGCGCGGGTGCTAAAAATAGCAGCATCGGCATGCTTAGCACGTCGTTTGGTAGAAATCCACGTGCGCGTTCTGCAAAAAGCACCATTTGCATGCACATCTTGTGGTTTTGCAGAAAACTTCATCCGCGTCTACCAAAAGATGCATGTGCATGCTTAAAACGCGTTTTCGCACAAATGCGTGCGCGGGTGCTAAAAAGAGCAGCATCGGCATGCTTAGCACGTCGTTTGGTAGAAATCCACGTGCGCGTTCTGCCAAAAGCACCATTTGCATGCACATCTTGTGGTTTTGCAGAAAACTTCATCCGCGTCTACCAAAAGATGCATGTGCATGCTTAAAACGCGTTTTCGCACAAATCCGTGCGCGGGTGCTAAAAAGAGCAGCATCGGCATGCTTAGCACGTCGTTTGGTAGAAATCCACGTGCGCGTTCTGCAAAAAGCACCATTTGCATGCACATCTTGTGGTTTTGCAGAAAACTTCATCCGCGTCTACCAAAAGATGCATGTGCATGCTTAAAACGCGTTTTCGCACAAATGCGTGCGCGGGTGCTAAAAAGAGCAGCATCGGCATGCTTAGCACGTCGTTTGGTAGAAATCCACGAGCGCGTTCTGCAAAAAGCACCATTTGCATACACATCTTGTGGTTTTGCAGAAAACTTCATCCGCGTCTACCAAAAGATGCATGTGCATGCTTAAAACGCGTTTTCGCACAAATGCGTGCGCGGGTGCTAAAAAGAGCAGCATCGGCATGCTTAGCACGTCGTTTGGTAGAAATCCACGTGCGCGTTCTGCCAAAAGCACCATTTGCATGCACATCTTGTGGTTTTGCAGAAAACTTCATCCGCGTCTACCAAAAGATGCATGTGCATGCTTAAAACGCGTTTTCGCACAAATGCGTGCGCGGGTGCTAAAAAGAGCAGCATCGGCATGCTTAGCACGTCGTTTGGTAGAAATCCACGAGCGCGTTCTGCAAAAAGCACCATTTGCATGCACATCTTGTGGTTTTGCAGAAAACTTCATCCGCGTCTACCAAAAGATGCATGTGCATGCTTAAAACGCGTTTTCGCACAAATGCGTGCGCGGGTGCTAAAAAGAGCAGCATCGGCATGCTTAGCACGTCGTTTGGTAGAAATCCACGTGCGCGTTCTGCCAAAAGCACCATTTGCATGCACATCTTGTGGTTTTGCAGAAAACTTCATCCGCGTCTACCAAAAGATGCATGTGCATGCTTAAAACGCGTTTTCGCACAAATCCGTGCGCGGGTGCTAAAAAGAGCAGCATCGGCATGCTTAGCACGTCGTTTGGTAGAAATCCACGTGCGCGTTCTGCAAAAAGCACCATTTGCATGCACATCTTGTGGTTTTGCAGAAAACTTCATCCGCGTCTACCAAAAGATGCATGTGCATGCTTAAAACGCGTTTTCGCACAAATGCGTGCGCGGGTGCTAAAAAGAGCAGCATCGGCATGCTTTGCACGTCGTTTGGTAGAAATCCACGAGCGCGTTCTGCAAAAAGCACCATTTGCATGCACATCTTGTGGTTTTGCAGAAAACTTCATCCGCGTCTACCAAAAGATGCATGTGCATGCTTAAAACGCGTTTTCGCACAAATGCGTGCACGGGTGCTAAAAATAGCAGCATCGGCATGCTTAGCACGTCGTTTGGTAGAAATCCACGTGCGCGTTCTGCAAAAAGCACCATTTGCATGCACATCTTGTGGTTTTGCAGAAAACTTCATCCGCGTCTACCAAAAGATGCATGTGCATGCTTAAAACGCGTTTTCGCACAAATGCGTGCGCGGGTGCTAAAAAGAGCAGCATCGGCATGCTTAGCACGTCGTTTGGTAGAAATCCACGAGCGCGTTCTGCAAAAAGCACCATTTGCATGCACATCTTGTGGTTTTGCAGAAAACTCCGCGTCTACCAGAAGATGCATGTGCATGCTTAAAACGCGTTTTCGCACAAATGCGTGCGCGGGTGCTAAAAAGAGCAGCATCGGCATGCTTAGCACGTCGTTTGGTAGAAATCCACGTGCGCGTTCTGCCAAAAGCACCATTTGCATGCACATCTTGTGGTTTTGCAGAAAACTTCATCCGCGTCTACCAAAAGATGCATGTGCATGCTTAAAACGCGTTTTCGCACAAATCCGTGCGCGGGTGCTAAAAAGAGCAGCATCGGCATGCTTAGCACGTCGTTTGGTAGAAATCCACGTGCGCGTTCTGCAAAAAGCACCATTTGCATGCACATCTTGTGGTTTTGCAGATAACTTCATCCGCGTCTACCAAAAGATGCATGTGCATGCTTAAAACGCGTTTTCGCACAAATGCGTGCGCGGGTGCTAAAAAGAGCAGCATCGGCATGCTTTGCACGTCGTTTGGTAGAAATCCACGAGCGCGTTCTGTAAAAAGCACCATTTGCATGCACATCTTGTGGTTTTGCAGAAAACTTCATCCGCGTCTACCAAAAGATGCATGTGCATGCTTAAAACGCGTTTTCGCACAAATGCGTGCGCGGGTGCTAAAAAGAGCAGCATCGGCATGCTTAGCACGTCGTTTGATAGACATCCACGTGCGCGTTCTGCCAAAAGCACCATTTGCATGCACATCTTGTGGTTTTGCAGAAAACTTCATCCGCGTCTACCAAAAGATGCATGTGCATGCTTAAAACGCGTTTTCGCACAAATGCGTGCGCGGGTGCTAAAAAGAGCAGCATCGGCATGCTTTGCACGTCGTTTGGTAGAAATCCACGAGCGCGTTCTGCAAAAAGCACCATTTGCATGCACATCTTGTGGTTTTGAAGAAAACCATCCGCGTCTACCAAAAGATTCATGTGCATGCTTAAAACGCGTTTTCGCACAAATGCGTGCGCGGGTGCTAAAAATAGCAGCATCGGCATGCTTAGCACGTCGTTTGGTAGAAATCCACGTGCGCGTTCTGCAAAAAGCACCATTTGCATGCACATCTTGTGGTTTTGCAGAAAACTTCATCCGCGTCTACCAAAAGATGCATGTGCATGCTTAAAACGCGTTTTCGCACAAATGCGTGCGCGGGTGCTAAAAAGAGTAGCATCGGCATGCTTAGCACGTCGTTTGGTAGAAATCCACGTGCGCGTTCTGCCAAAAGCACCATTTGCATGCACATCTTGTGGTTTTGCAGAAAACTTCATCCGCGTCTACCAAAAGATGCATGTGCATGCTTAAAACGCGTTTTCGCACAAATCCGTGCGCGGGTGCTAAAAAGAGCAGCATCGGCATGCTTAGCACGTCGTTTGGTAGAAATCCACGTGCGCGTTCTGCAAAAAGCACCATTTGCATGCACATCTTGTGGTTTTGCAGAAAACTTCATCCGCGTCTACCAAAAGATGCATGTGCATGCTTAAAACGCGTTTTCGCACAAATGCGTGCGCGGGTGCTAAAAAGAGCAGCATCGGCATGCTTAGCACGTCGTTTGGTAGAAATCCACGAGCGCGTTCTGCAAAAAGCACCATTTGCATGCACATCTTGTGGTTTTGCAAACTTCATCCGCGTCTACCAAAAGATGCATGTGCATGCTTAAAACGCGTTTTCGCACAAATGCGTGCGCGGGTGCTAAAAAGAGCAGCATCGGCATGCTTAGCACGTCGTTTGGTAGAAATCCACGTGCGCGTTCTGCCAAAAGCACCATTTGCATGCACATCTTGTGGTTTTGCAGAAAACTTCATCCGCGTCTACCAAAAGATGCATGTGCATGCTTAAAACGCGTTTTCGCACAAATCCGTGCGCGGGTGCTAAAAAGAGCAGCATCGGCATGCTTAGCACGTCGTTTGGTAGAAATCCACGTGCGCGTTCTGCAAAAAGCACCATTTGCATGCACATCTTGTGGTTTTGCAGAAAACTTCATCCGCGTCTACCAAAAGATGCATGTGCATGCTTAAAACGCGTTTTCGCACAAATGCGTGCGCGGGTGCTAAAAAGAGCAGCATCGGCATGCTTAGCACGTCGTTTGGTAGAAATCCACGTGCGCGTTCTGCCAAAAGCACCATTTGCATGCACATCTTGTGGTTTTGCAGAAAACTTCATCCGCGTCTACCAAAAGATGCATGTGCATGCTTAAAACGCGTTTTCGCACAAATGCGTGCGCGGGTGCTAAAAAGAGCAGCATCGGCATGCTTAGCACGTCGTTTGGTAGAAATCCACGTGCGCGTTCTGCCAAAAGCACCATTTGCATGCACATCTTGTGGTTTTGCAGAAAACTTCATCCGCGTCTACCAAAAGATGCATGTGCATGCTTAAAACGCGTTTTCGCACAAATGCGTGCGCGGGTGCTAAAAATAGCAGCATCGGCATGCTTAGCACGTCGTTTGGTAGAAATCCACGAGCGCGTTCTGCAAAAAGCACCATTTGCATGCACATCTTGTGGTTTTGCAGAAAACTTCATCCGCGTCTACCAAAAGATGCATGTGCATGCTTAAAACGCGTTTTCGCACAAATGCGTGCGCGGGTGCTAAAAAGAGCAGCATCGGCATGCTTAGCACGTCGTTTGGTAGAAATCCACGTGCGCGTTCTGCCAAAAGCACCATTTGCATGCACATATTGTGGTTTTGCAGAAAACTTCATCCGCGTCTACCAAAAGATGCATGTGCATGCTTAAAACGCGTTTTCGCACAAATGCGTGCGCGGGTGCTAAAAAGAGCAGCATCGGCATGCTTTGCACGTAGTTTGGTAGAAATCCACGAGCGCGTTCTGCAAAAAGCACCATTTGCATGCACATCTTGTGGTTTTGCAGAAAACTTCATCCGCGTCTACCAAAAGATGCATGTGCATGCTTAAAACGCGTTTTCGCACAAATGCGTGCGCGGGTGCTAAAAAGAGCAGCATCGGCATGCTTAGCACGTCGTTTGATAGACATCCACGTGCGCGTTCTGCCAAAAGCACCATTTGCATGCACATCTTGTGGTTTTGCAGAAAACTTCATCCGCGTCTACCAAAAGATGCATGTGCATGCTTAAAACGCGTTTTCGCACAAATGCGTGCGCGGGTGCTAAAAAGAGCAGCATCGGCATGCTTTGCACGTCGTTTGGTAGAAATCCACGAGCGCGTTCTGCAAAAAGCACCATTTGCATGCACATCTTGTGGTTTTGCAGAAAACTTCATCCGCGTCTACCAAAAGATGCATGTGCATGCTTAAAACGCGTTTTCGCACAAATGCGTGCGCGGGTGCTAAAAAGAGCAGCATCGGCATGCTTAGCACGTCGTTTGGTAGAAATCCACGTGCGCGTTCTGCCAAAAGCACCATTTGCATGCACATCTTGTGGTTTTGCAGAAAACTTCATCCGCGTCTACCAAAAGATTCATGAGCATGCTTAAAACGCGTTTTCGCACAAATCCGTGCGCGGGTGCTAAAAAGAGCAGCATCGGCATGCTTAGCACGTCGTTTGGTAGAAATCCACGTGCGCGTTCTGCAAAAAGCACCATTTGCATGCACGTCTTGTGGTTTTGCAGAAAACTTCATCCGCGTCTACCAAAAGATGCATGGGCATGCTTAAAACGCGTTTTCGCACAAATGCGTGCGCGGGTGCTAAAAAGAGCAGCATCGGCATGCTTAGCACGTCGTTTGGTAGAAATCCACGTGCGCGTTCTGCCAAAAGCACCATTTGCATGCACATCTTGTGGTTTTGCAGAAAACTTCATCCGCGTCTACCAAAAGATGCATGTGCATGCTTAAAACGCGTTTTCGCACAAATCCGTGCGCGGGTGCTAAAAAGAGCAGCATCGGCAAGCTTAGCACGTCGTTTGGTAGAAATCAACGTGCGCGTTCTGCAAAAAGCGCCATTTGCATACACATCTTGTGGTTTTGCAGAAAACTTCATCCGCGTCTACCAAAAGATGCATGTGCATGCTTAAAACGCGTTTTCGCACAAATGCGTGCGCGGGTGCTAAAAAGAGCAGCATCGGCATGCTTAGCACGTCGTTTGGTAGAAATCCACGTGCGCGTTCTGCCAAAAGCACCATTTGCATGCACATCTTGTGGTTTTGCAGAAAACTTCATCCGCGTCTACCAAAAGATGCATGTGCATGCTTAAAACGCGTTTTCGCACAAATCCGTGCGCGGGTGCTAAAAAGAGCAGCATCGGCATGCTTAGCACGTCGTTTGGTAGAAATCCACGTGCGCGTTCTGCAAAAAGCACCATTTGCATGCACATCTTGTGGTTTTGCAGAAAACTTCATCCGCGTCTACCAAAAGATGCATGTGCATGCTTAAAACGCGTTTTCGCACAAATGCGTGCGCGGGTGCTAAAAAGAGCAGCATCGGCATGCTTAGCACGTCGTTTGGTAGAAATCCACGTGCGCGTTCTGCCAAAAGCACCATTTGCATGCACATCTTGTGGTTTTGCAGAAAACTTCATCCGCGTCTACCAAAAGATGCATGTGCATGCTTAAAACGCGTTTTCGCACAAATCCGTGCGCGGGTGCTAAAAAGAGCAGCATCGGCATGCTTAGCACGTCGTTTGGTAGAAATCCACGTGCGCGTTCTGCCAAAAGCACCATTTGCATGCACATCTTGTGGTTTTGCAGAAAACTTCATCCGCGTCTACCAAAAGATGCATGTGCATGCTTAAAACGCGTTTTCGCACAAATCCGTGCGCGGGTGCTAAAAAGAGCAGCATCGGCATGCTTAGCACGTCGTTTGCTAGAAATCCACGTGCGCGTTCTGCAAAAAGCACCATTTGCATGCACATCTTGTGGTTTTGCAGAAAACTTCATCCGCGTCTACCAAAAGATGCATGTGCATGCTTAAAACGCGTTTTCGCACAAATGCGTGCGCGGGTGCTAAAAAGAGCAGCATCGGCATGCTTAGCACGTCGTTTGGTAGAAATCCACGAGCGCGTTCTGCAAAAAGCACCATTTGCATGCACATCTTGTGGTTTTGCAAACTTCATCCGCGTCTACCAAAAGATGCATGTGCATGCTTAAAACGCGTTTTCGCACAAATGCGTACGCGGGTGCTAAAAAGAGCAGCATCGGCATGCTTAGCACGTCGTTTGGTAGAAATCCACGTGCGCGTTCTGCCAAAAGCACCATTTGCATGCACATCTTGTGGTTTTGCAGAAAACTTCATCCGCGTCTACCAAAAGATGCATGTGCATGCTTAAAACGCGTTTTCGCACAAATCCGTGCGCGGGTGCTAAAAAGAGCAGCATCGGCATGCTTAGCACGTCGTTTGGTAGAAATCCACGTGCGCGTTCTGCAAAAAGCACCATTTGCATGCACATCTTGTGGTTTTGCAGAAAACTTCATCCGCGTCTACCAAAAGATGCATGTGCATGCTTAAAACGCGTTTTCGCACAAATGCGTGCGCGGGTGCTAAAAAGAGCAGCATCGGCATGCTTAGCACGTCGTTTGGTAGAAATCCACGTGCGCGTTCTGCCAAAAGCACCATTTGCATGCACATCTTGTGGTTTTGCAGAAAACTTCATCCGCGTCTACCAAAAGATGCATGTGCATGCTTAAAACGCGTTTTCGCACAAATGCGTGCGCGGGTGCTAAAAATAGCAGCATCGGCATGCTTAGCACGTCGTTTGGTAGAAATCCACGTGCGCGTTCTGCAAAAAGCACCATTTGCATGCACATCTTGTGGTTTTGCAGAAAACTTCATCCGCGTCTACCAAAAGATGCATGTGCATGCTTAAAACGCGTTTTCGCACAAATGCGTGCGCGGGTGCTAAAAAGAGCAGCATCGGCATGCTTAGCACGTCGTTTGGTAGAAATCCACGTGCGCGTTCTGCCAAAAGCACCATTTGCATGCACATCTTGTGGTTTTGCAGAAAACTTCATCCGCGTCTACCAAAAGATGCATGTGCATGCTTAAAACGCGTTTTCGCACAAATCCGTGCGCGGGTGCTAAAAAGAGCAGCATCGGCATGCTTAGCACGTCGTTTGGTAGAAATCCACGTGCGCGTTCTGCAAAAAGCACCATTTGCATGCACATCTTGTGGTTTTGCAGAAAACTTCATCCGCGTCTACCAAAAGATGCATGTGCATGCTTAAAACGCGTTTTCGCACAAATGCGTGCGCGGGTGCTAAAAAGAGCAGCATCGGCATGCTTAGCACGTCGTTTGGTAGAAATCCACGTGCGCGTTCTGCCAAAAGCACCATTTGCATGCACATCTTGTGGTTTTGCAGAAAACTTCATCCGCGTCTACCAAAAGATGCATGTGCATGCTTAAAACGCGTTTTCGCACAAATCCGTGCGCGGGTGTTAAAAAGAGCAGCATCGGCAACCTTAGCACGTCGTTTGGTAGAAATCCACGTGCGCGTTCTGCAAAAAGCACCATTTGCATGCACATCTTGTGGTTTTGCAGAAAACTTCATCCGCGTCTACCAAAAGATGCATGTGCATGCTTAAAACGCGTTTTCGCACAAATGCGTGCGCGGGTGCTAAAAAGAGCAGCATCGGCATGCTTAGCACGTCGTTTGGTAGACATCCACGTGCGCGTTCTGCAAAAAGCACCATTTGCATGCACATCTTGTGGTTTTGCAGAAAACTTCATCCGCGTCTACCAAAAGATGCATGTGCATGCTTAAAACGCGTTTTCGCACAAATGCGTGCGCGGGTGCTAAAAAGAGCAGCATCGGCATGCCTAGCACGTCGTTTGGTAGAAATTCACGTGCGCGTTCTGCCAAAAGCACCATTTGCATGCAGATCTTGTGGTTTTGCAGAAAACTTCATCCGCGTCTACCAAAAGATGCATGTGCATGCTTAAAACGCGTTTTCGCACAAATCCGTGCGCGGGTGCTAAAAAGAGCAGCATCGGCATGCTTAGCACGTCGTTTGGTAGAAATCCACGTGCGCGTTCTGCAAAAAGCACCATTTGCATGCACATCTTGTGGTTTTGCAGAAAACTTCATCCGCGTCTACCAAAAGATGCATGTGCATGCTTAAAACGCGTTTTCGCACAAATGCGTGCGCGGGTGCTAAAAAGAGCAGCATCGGCATGCTTAGCACGTCGTTTGGTAGAAATCCACGTGCGCGTTCTGCAAAAAGCACCATTTGCATGCACATCTTGTGGTTTTGCAGAAAACTTCATCCGCGTCTACCAAAAGATGCATGTGCATGCTTAAAACGCGTTTTCGCACAAATCCGTGCGCGGGTGCTAAAAAGAGCAGCATCGGCATGCTTAGCACGTCGTTTGGTAGAAATCCACGTGCGCGTTCTGCAAAAAGCACCATTTGCATGCACATCTTGTGGTTTTGCAGATAACTTCATCCGCGTCTACCAAAAGATGCATGTGCATGCTTAAAACGCGTTTTCGCACAAATGCGTGCGCGGGTGCTAAAAAGAGCAGCATCGGCATGCTTTGCACGTCGTTTGGTAGAAATCCACGAGCGCGTTCTGTAAAAAGTACCATTTGCATGCACATCTTGTGGTTTTGCAGAAAACTTCATCCGCGTCTACCAAAAGATGCATGTGCATGCTTAAAACGCGTTTTCGCACAAATGCGTGCGCGGGTGCTAAAAAGAGCAGCATCGGCATGCTTAGCACGTCGTTTGATAGACATCCACGTGCGCGTTCTGCCAAAAGCACCATTTGCATGCACATCTTGTGGTTTTGCAGAAAACTTCATCCGCGTCTACCAAAAGATGCATGTGCATGCTTAAAACGCGTTTTCGCACAAATGCGTGCGCGGGTGCTAAAAAGAGCAGCATCGGCATGCTTTGCACGTCGTTTGGTAGAAATCCACGAGCGCGTTCTGCAAAAAGCACCATTTGCATGCACATCTTGTGGTTTTGAAGAAAACCATCCGCGTCTACCAAAAGATTCATGTGCATGCTTAAAACGCGTTTTCGCACAAATGCGTGCGCGGGTGCTAAAAATAGCAGCATCGGCATGCTTAGCACGTCGTTTGGTAGAAATCCACGTGCGCGTTCTGCAAAAAGCACCATTTGCATGCACATCTTGTGGTTTTGCAGAAAACTTCATCCGCGTCTACCAAAAGATGCATGTGCATGCTTAAAACGCGTTTTCGCACAAATGCGTGCGCGGGTGCTAAAAAGAGTAGCATCGGCATGCTTAGCACGTCGTTTGGTAGAAATCCACGTGCGCGTTCTGCCAAAAGCACCATTTGCATGCACATCTTGTGGTTTTGCAGAAAACTTCATCCGCGTCTACCAAAAGATGCATGTGCATGCTTAAAACGCGTTTTCGCACAAATCCGTGCGCGGGTGCTAAAAAGAGCAGCATCGGCATGCTTAGCACGTCGTTTGGTAGAAATCCACGTGCGCGTTCTGCAAAAAGCACCATTTGCATGCACATCTTGTGGTTTTGCAGAAAACTTCATCCGCGTCTACCAAAAGATGCATGTGCATGCTTAAAACGCGTTTTCGCACAAATGCGTGCGCGGGTGCTAAAAAGAGCAGCATCGGCATGCTTAGCACGTCGTTTGGTAGAAATCCACGAGCGCGTTCTGCAAAAAGCACCATTTGCATGCACATCTTGTGGTTTTGCAAACTTCATCCGCGTCTACCAAAAGATGCATGTGCATGCTTAAAACGCGTTTTCGCACAAATGCGTGCGCGGGTGCTAAAAAGAGCAGCATCGGCATGCTTAGCACGTCGTTTGGTAGAAATCCACGTGCGCGTTCTGCCAAAAGCACCATTTGCATGCACATCTTGTGGTTTTGCAGAAAACTTCATCCGCGTCTACCAAAAGATGCATGTGCATGCTTAAAACGCGTTTTCGCACAAATCCGTGCGCGGGTGCTAAAAAGAGCAGCATCGGCATGCTTAGCACGTCGTTTGGTAGAAATCCACGTGCGCGTTCTGCAAAAAGCACCATTTGCATGCACATCTTGTGGTTTTGCAGAAAACTTCATCCGCGTCTACCAAAAGATGCATGTGCATGCTTAAAACGCGTTTTCGCACAAATGCGTGCGCGGGTGCTAAAAAGAGCAGCATCGGCATGCTTAGCACGTCGTTTGGTAGAAATCCACGTGCGCGTTCTGCCAAAAGCACCATTTGCATGCACATCTTGTGGTTTTGCAGAAAACTTCATCCGCGTCTACCAAAAGATGCATGTGCATGCTTAAAACGCGTTTTCGCACAAATGCGTGCGCGGGTGCTAAAAAGAGCAGCATCGGCATGCTTAGCACGTCGTTTGGTAGAAATCCACGTGCGCGTTCTGCCAAAAGCACCATTTGCATGCACATCTTGTGGTTTTGCAGAAAACTTCATCCGCGTCTACCAAAAGATGCATGTGCATGCTTAAAACGCGTTTTCGCACAAATGCGTGCGCGGGTGCTAAAAATAGCAGCATCGGCATGCTTAGCACGTCGTTTGGTAGAAATCCACGAGCGCGTTCTGCAAAAAGCACCATTTGCATGCACATCTTGTGGTTTTGCAGAAAACTTCATCCGCGTCTACCAAAAGATGCATGTGCATGCTTAAAACGCGTTTTCGCACAAATGCGTGCGCGGGTGCTAAAAAGAGCAGCATCGGCATGCTTAGCACGTCGTTTGGTAGAAATCCACGTGCGCGTTCTGCCAAAAGCACCATTTGCATGCACATATTGTGGTTTTGCAGAAAACTTCATCCGCGTCTACCAAAAGATGCATGTGCATGCTTAAAACGCGTTTTCGCACAAATGCGTGCGCGGGTGCTAAAAAGAGCAGCATCGGCATGCTTTGCACGTAGTTTGGTAGAAATCCACGAGCGCGTTCTGCAAAAAGCACCATTTGCATGCACATCTTGTGGTTTTGCAGAAAACTTCATCCGCGTCTACCAAAAGATGCATGTGCATGCTTAAAACGCGTTTTCGCACAAATGCGTGCGCGGGTGCTAAAAAGAGCAGCATCGGCATGCTTAGCACGTCGTTTGATAGACATCCACGTGCGCGTTCTGCCAAAAGCACCATTTGCATGCACATCTTGTGGTTTTGCAGAAAACTTCATCCGCGTCTACCAAAAGATGCATGTGCATGCTTAAAACGCGTTTTCGCACAAATGCGTGCGCGGGTGCTAAAAAGAGCAGCATCGGCATGCTTTGCACGTCGTTTGGTAGAAATCCACGAGCGCGTTCTGCAAAAAGCACCATTTGCATGCACATCTTGTGGTTTTGCAGAAAACTTCATCCGCGTCTACCAAAAGATGCATGTGCATGCTTAAAACGCGTTTTCGCACAAATGCGTGCGCGGGTGCTAAAAAGAGCAGCATCGGCATGCTTAGCACGTCGTTTGGTAGAAATCCACGTGCGCGTTCTGCAAAAAGCACCATTTGCATGCACGTCTTGTGGTTTTGCAGAAAACTTCATCCGCGTCTACCAAAAGATGCATGGGCATGCTTAAAACGCGTTTTCGCACAAATGCGTGCGCGGGTGCTAAAAAGAGCAGCATCGGCATGCTTAGCACGTCGTTTGGTAGAAATCCACGTGCGCGTTCTGCCAAAAGCACCATTTGCATGCACATCTTGTGGTTTTGCAGAAAACTTCATCCGCGTCTACCAAAAGATGCATGTGCATGCTTAAAACGCGTTTTCGCACAAATCCGTGCGCGGGTGCTAAAAAGAGCAGCATCGGCAAGCTTAGCACGTCGTTTGGTAGAAATCAACGTGCGCGTTCTGCAAAAAGCGCCATTTGCATACACATCTTGTGGTTTTGCAGAAAACTTCATCCGCGTCTACCAAAAGATGCATGTGCATGCTTAAAACGCGTTTTCGCACAAATGCGTGCGCGGGTGCTAAAAAGAGCAGCATCGGCATGCTTAGCACGTCGTTTGGTAGAAATCCACGTGCGCGTTCTGCCAAAAGCACCATTTGCATGCACATCTTGTGGTTTTGCAGAAAACTTCATCCGCGTCTACCAAAAGATGCATGTGCATGCTTAAAACGCGTTTTCGCACAAATCCGTGCGCGGGTGCTAAAAAGAGCAGCATCGGCATGCTTAGCACGTCGTTTGGTAGAAATCCACGTGCGCGTTCTGCAAAAAGCACCATTTGCATGCACATCTTGTGGTTTTGCAGAAAACTTCATCCGCGTCTACCAAAAGATGCATGTGCATGCTTAAAACGCGTTTTCGCACAAATGCGTGCGCGGGTGCTAAAAAGAGCAGCATCGGCATGCTTAGCACGTCGTTTGGTAGAAATCCACGTGCGCGTTCTGCCAAAAGCACCATTTGCATGCACATCTTGTGGTTTTGCAGAAAACTTCATCCGCGTCTACCAAAAGATGCATGTGCATGCTTAAAACGCGTTTTCGCACAAATCCGTGCGCGGGTGCTAAAAAGAGCAGCATCGGCATGCTTAGCACGTCGTTTGGTAGAAATCCACGTGCGCGTTCTGCCAAAAGCACCATTTGCATGCACATCTTGTGGTTTTGCAGAAAACTTCATCCGCGTCTACCAAAAGATGCATGTGCATGCTTAAAACGCGTTTTCGCACAAATCCGTGCGCGGGTGCTAAAAAGAGCAGCATCGGCATGCTTAGCACGTCGTTTGCTAGAAATCCACGTGCGCGTTCTGCAAAAAGCACCATTTGCATGCACATCTTGTGGTTTTGCAGAAAACTTCATCCGCGTCTACCAAAAGATGCATGTGCATGCTTAAAACGCGTTTTCGCACAAATGCGTGCGCGGGTGCTAAAAAGAGCAGCATCGGCATGCTTAGCACGTCGTTTGGTAGAAATCCACGAGCGCGTTCTGCAAAAAGCACCATTTGCATGCACATCTTGTGGTTTTGCAAACTTCATCCGCGTCTACCAAAAGATGCATGTGCATGCTTAAAACGCGTTTTCGCACAAATGCGTACGCGGGTGCTAAAAAGAGCAGCATCGGCATGCTTAGCACGTCGTTTGGTAGAAATCCACGTGCGCGTTCTGCCAAAAGCACCATTTGCATGCACATCTTGTGGTTTTGCAGAAAACTTCATCCGCGTCTACCAAAAGATGCATGTGCATGCTTAAAACGCGTTTTCGCACAAATCCGTGCGCGGGTGCTAAAAAGAGCAGCATCGGCATGCTTAGCACGTCGTTTGGTAGAAATCCACGTGCGCGTTCTGCAAAAAGCACCATTTGCATGCACATCTTGTGGTTTTGCAGAAAACTTCATCCGCGTCTACCAAAAGATGCATGTGCATGCTTAAAACGCGTTTTCGCACAAATGCGTGCGCGGGTGCTAAAAAGAGCAGCATCGGCATGCTTAGCACGTCGTTTGGTAGAAATCCACGTGCGCGTTCTGCCAAAAGCACCATTTGCATGCACATCTTGTGGTTTTGCAGAAAACTTCATCCGCGTCTACCAAAAGATGCATGTGCATGCTTAAAACGCGTTTTCGCACAAATGCGTGCGCGGGTGCTAAAAATAGCAGCATCGGCATGCTTAGCACGTCGTTTGGTAGAAATCCACGTGCGCGTTCTGCAAAAAGCACCATTTGCATGCACATCTTGTGGTTTTGCAGAAAACTTCATCCGCGTCTACCAAAAGATGCATGTGCATGCTTAAAACGCGTTTTCGCACAAATGCGTGCGCGGGTGCTAAAAAGAGCAGCATCGGCATGCTTAGCACGTCGTTTGGTAGAAATCCACGTGCGCGTTCTGCCAAAAGCACCATTTGCATGCACATCTTGTGGTTTTGCAGAAAACTTCATCCGCGTCTACCAAAAGATGCATGTGCATGCTTAAAACGCGTTTTCGCACAAATCCGTGCGCGGGTGCTAAAAAGAGCAGCATCGGCATGCTTAGCACGTCGTTTGGTAGAAATCCACGTGCGCGTTCTGCAAAAAGCACCATTTGCATGCACATCTTGTGGTTTTGCAGAAAACTTCATCCGCGTCTACCAAAAGATGCATGTGCATGCTTAAAACGCGTTTTCGCACAAATGCGTGCGCGGGTGCTAAAAAGAGCAGCATCGGCATGCTTAGCACGTCGTTTGGTAGAAATCCACGTGCGCGTTCTGCCAAAAGCACCATTTGCATGCACATCTTGTGGTTTTGCAGAAAACTTCATCCGCGTCTACCAAAAGATGCATGTGCATGCTTAAAACGCGTTTTCGCACAAATCCGTGCGCGGGTGTTAAAAAGAGCAGCATCGGCAACCTTAGCACGTCGTTTGGTAGAAATCCACGTGCGCGTTCTGCAAAAAGCACCATTTGCATGCACATCTTGTGGTTTTGCAGAAAACTTCATCCGCGTCTACCAAAAGATGCATGTGCATGCTTAAAACGCGTTTTCGCACAAATGCGTGCGCGGGTGCTAAAAAGAGCAGCATCGGCATGCTTAGCACGTCGTTTGGTAGACATCCACGTGCGCGTTCTGCAAAAAGCACCATTTGCATGCACATCTTGTGGTTTTGCAGAAAACTTCATCCGCGTCTACCAAAAGATGCATGTGCATGCTTAAAACGCGTTTTCGCACAAATGCGTGCGCGGGTGCTAAAAAGAGCAGCATCGGCATGCCTAGCACGTCGTTTGGTAGAAATTCACGTGCGCGTTCTGCCAAAAGCACCATTTGCATGCAGATCTTGTGGTTTTGCAGAAAACTTCATCCGCGTCTACCAAAAGATGCATGTGCATGCTTAAAACGCGTTTTCGCACAAATCCGTGCGCGGGTGCTAAAAAGAGCAGCATCGGCATGCTTAGCACGTCGTTTGGTAGAAATCCACGTGCGCGTTCTGCAAAAAGCACCATTTGCATGCACATCTTGTGGTTTTGCAGAAAACTTCATCCGCGTCTACCAAAAGATGCATGTGCATGCTTAAAACGCGTTTTCGCACAAATGCGTGCGCGGGTGCTAAAAAGAGCAGCATCGGCATGCTTAGCACGTCGTTTGGTAGAAATCCACGAGCGCGTTCTGCAAAAAGCACCATTTGCATGCACATCTTGTGGTTTTGCAGAAAACTTCATCCGCGTCTACCAAAAGATGCATGTGCATGCTTAAAACGCGTTTTCGCACAAATGCGTGCACGGGTGCTAAAAATAGCAGCATCGGCATGCTTAGCACGTCGTTTGGTAGAAATCCACGTGCGCGTTCTGCAAAAAGCACCATTTGCATGCACATCTTGTGGTTTTGCAGAAAACTTCATCCGCGTCTACCAAAAGATGCATGTGCATGCTTAAAACGCGTTTTCGCACAAATGCGTGCGCGGGTGCTAAAAAGAGCAGCATCGGCATGCTTAGCACGTCGTTTGGTAGAAATCCACGAGCGCGTTCTGCAAAAAGCACCATTTGCATGCACATCTTGTGGTTTTGCAGAAAACTTCATCCGCGTCTACCAAAAGATGCATGTGCATGCTTAAAACGCGTTTTCGCACAAATGCGTGCGCGGGTGCTAAAAAGAGCAGCATCGGCATGCTTAGCACGTCGTTTGGTAGAAATCCACGTGCGCGTTCTGCCAAAAGCACCATTTGCATGCACATCTTGTGGTTTTGCAGAAAACTTCATCCGCGTCTACCAAAAGATGCATGTGCATGCTTAAAACGCGTTTTCGCACAAATCCGTGCGCGGGTGCTAAAAAGAGCAGCATCGGCATGCTTAGCACGTCGTTTGGTAGAAATCCACGAGCGCGTTCTGCAAAAAGCACCATTTGCATGCACATCTTGTGGTTTTGCAGAAAACTTCATCCGCGTCTACCAAAAGATGCATGTGCGTGCTTAAAACGCGTTTTCGCACAAATGCGTGCGCGGGTGCTAAAAATAGCAGCATCGGCATGCTTAGCACGTCGTTTGGTAGAAATCCACGTGCGCGTTCTGCAAAAAGCACCATTTCCATGCACATCTTGTGGTTTTGCAGAAAACTTCATCCGCGTCTACCAAAAGATGCATGTGCATGCTTAAAACGCGTTTTCGCACAAATGCGTGCGCGGGTGCTAAAAAGAGCAGCATCGGCATGCTTAGCACGTCGTTTGGTAGAAATCCACGAGCGCGTTCTGCAAAAAGCACCATTTGCATGCACATATTGTGGTTTTGCAGAAAACTTCATCCGCGTCTACCAAAAGATGCATGTGCATGCTTAAAACGCGTTTTCGCACAAATGCGTGCACGGGTGCTAAAAATAGCAGCATCGGCATGCTTAGCACGTCGTTTGGTAGAAATCCACGTGCGCGTTCTGCAAAAAGCACCATTTGCATGCACATCTTGTGGTTTTGCAGAAAACTTCATCCGCGTCTACCAAAAGATGCATGTGCATGCTTAAAACGCGTTTTCGCACAAATGCGTGCGCGGGTGCTAAAAAGAGCAGCATCGGCATGCTTAGCACGTCGTTTGGTAGAAATCCACGAGCGCGTTCTGCAAAAAGCACCATTTGCATGCACATCTTGTGGTTTTGCAGAAAACTTCATCCGCGTCTACCAAAAGATGCATGTGCATGCTTAAAACGCGTTTTCGCACAAATGCGTGCGCGGGTGCTAAAAAGAGCAGCATCGGCATGCTTAGCACGTCGTTTGGTAGAAATCCACGTGCGCGTTCTGCCAAAAGCACCATTTGCATGCACATCTTGTGGTTTTGCAGAAAACTTCATCCGCGTCTACCAAAAGATGCATGTGCATGCTTAAAACGCGTTTTCGCACAAATCCGTGCGCGGGTGCTAAAAAGAGCAGCATCGGCATGCTTAGCACGTCGTTTGGTAGAAATCCACGAGCGCGTTCTGCAAAAAGCACCATTTGCATGCACATCTTGTGGTTTTGCAGAAAACTTCATCCGCGTCTACCAAAAGATGCATGTGCATGCTTAAAACGCGTTTTCGCACAAATCCGTGCGCGGGTGCTAAAAAGAGCAGCATCGGCATGCTTAGCACGTCGTTTGGTAGAAATCCACGTGCGCGTTCTGCAAAAAGCACCATTTGCATGCACATCTTGTGGTTTTGCAGAAAACTTCATCCGCGTCTACCAAAAGATGCATGTGCATGCTTAAAACGCGTTTTCGCACAAATGCGTGCGCGGGTGCTAAAAAGAGCAGCATCGGCATGCTTAGCACGTCGTTTGGTAGAAATCCACGAGCGCGTTCTGCAAAAAGCACCATTTGCATGCACATCTTGTGGTTTTGCAGAAAACTTCATCCGCGTCTACCAGAAGATGCATGTGCATGCTTAAAACGCGTTTTCGCACAAATGCGTGCGCGGGTGCTAAAAAGAGCAGCATCGGCATGCTTAGCACGTCGTTTGGTAGAAATCCACGTGCGCGTTCTGCCAAAAGCACCATTTGCATGCACATCTTGTGGTTTTGCAGAAAACTTCATCCGCGTCTACCAAAAGATGCATGTGCATGCTTAAAACGCGTTTTCGCACAAATGCGTGCGCGGGTGCTAAAAAGAGCAGCATCGGCATGCTTTGCACGTCGTTTGGTAGAAATCCACGAGCGCGTTCTGCAAAAAGCACCATTTGCATGCACATCTTGTGGTTTTGCAGAAAACCATCCGCGTCTACCAAAAGATGCATGTGCATGCTTAAAACGCGTTTTCGCACAAATGCGTGCGCGGGTGCTAAAAATAGCAGCATCGGCATGCTTAGCACGTCGTTTGGTAGAAATCCACGTGCGCGTTCTGCAAAAAGCACCATTTGCATGCACATCTTGTGGTTTTGCAGAAAACTTCATCCGTGTCTACCAAAAGATGCATGTGCATGCTTAAAACGCGTTTTCGCACAAATGCGTGCGCGGGTGCTAAAAAGAGCAGCATCGGCATGCTTAGCACGTCGTTTGGTAGAAATCCACGTGCGCGTTCTGCCAAAAGCACCATTTGCATGCACATCTTGTGGTTTTGCAGAAAACTTCATCCGCGTCTACCAAAAGATGCATGTGCATGCTTAAAACGCGTTTTCGCACAAATGCGTGCGCGGGTGCTAAAAAGAGCAGCATCGGCATGCTTAGCACGTCGTTTGGTAGAAATCCACGAGCGCGTTCTGCAAAAAGCACCATTTGCATGCACATCTTGTGGTTTTGCAGAAAACTTCATCCGCGTCTACCAGAAGATGCATGTGCATGCTTAAAACGCGTTTTCGCACAAATGCGTGCGCGGGTGCTAAAAAGAGCAGCATCGGCATGCTTAGCACGTCGTTTGGTAGAAATCCACGTGCGCGTTCTGCCAAAAGCACCATTTGCATGCACATCTTGTGGTTTTGCAGAAAACTTCATCCGCGTCTACCAAAAGATGCATGTGCATGCTTAAAACGCGTTCTCGCACAAATCCGTGCGCGGGTGCTAAAAAGAGCAGCATCGGCATGCTTAGCACGTCGTTTGGTAGAAATCCACGTGCGCGTTCTGCAAAAAGCACCATTTGCATGCACATCTTGTGGTTTTGCAGAAAACTTCATCCGCGTCTACCAAAAGATGCATGTGCATGCTTAAAACGCGTTTTCGCACAAATGCGTGCGCGGGTGCTAAAAAGAGCAGCATCGGCATGCTTAGCACGTCGTTTGGTAGAAATCCACGTGCGCGTTCTGCCAAAAGCACCATTTGCATGCACATCTTGTGGTTTTGCAGAAAACTTCATCCGCGTCTACCAAAAGATGCATGTGCATGCTTAAAACGCGTTTTCGCACAAATCCGTGCGCGGGTGCTAAAAAGAGCAGCATCGGCATGCTTAGCACGTCGTTTGGTAGAAATCCACGAGCGCGTTCTGCAAAAAGCACCATTTGCATGCACATCTTGTGGTTTTGCAGAAAACTTCATCCGCGTCTACCAAAAGATGCATGTGCATGCTTAAAACGCGTTTTCGCACAAATGCGTGCGCGGGTGCTAAAAATAGCAGCATCGGCATGCTTAGCACGTCGTTTGGTAGAAATCCACGTGCGCGTTCTGCAAAAAGCACCATTTGCATGCACATCTTGTGGTTTTGCAGAAAACTTCATCCGCGTCTACCAAAAGATGCATGTGCATGCTTAAAACGCGTTTTCGCACAAATCCGTGCGCGGGTGCTAAAAAGAGCAGCATCGGCATGCTTAGCACGTCGTTTGGTAGAAATCCACGTGCGCGTTCTGCAAAAAGCACCATTTGCATGCACATCTTGTGGTTTTGCAGAAAACTTCATCCGCGTCTACCAAAAGATGCATGTGCATGCTTAAAACGCGTTTTCGCACAAATGCGTGCGCGGGTGCTAAAAAGAGCAGCATCGGCATGCTTAGCACGTCGTTTGGTAGAAATCCACGAGCGCGTTCTGCAAAAAGCACCATTTGCATGCACATCTTGTGGTTTTGCAGAAAACTTCATCCGCGTCTACCAGAAGATGCATGTGCATGCTTAAAACGCGTTTTCGCACAAATGCGTGCGCGGGTGCTAAAAAGAGCAGCATCGGCATGCTTAGCACGTCGTTTGGTAGAAATCCACGTGCGCGTTCTGCCAAAAGCACCATTTGCATGCACATCTTGTGGTTTTGCAGAAAACTTCATCCGCGTCTACCAAAAGATGCATGTGCATGCTTAAAACGCGTTTTCGCACAAATGCGTGCGCGGGTGCTAAAAAGAGCAGCATCGGCATGCTTTGCACGTCGTTTGGTAGAAATCCACGAGCGCGTTCTGCAAAAAGCACCATTTGCATGCACATCTTGTGGTTTTGCAGAAAACCATCCGCGTCTACCAAAAGATGCATGTGCATGCTTAAAACGCGTTTTCGCACAAATGCGTGCGCGGGTGCTAAAAATAGCAGCATCGGCATGCTTAGCACGTCGTTTGGTAGAAATCCACGTGCGCGTTCTGCAAAAAGCACCATTTGCATGCACATCTTGTGGTTTTGCAGAAAACTTCATCCGTGTCTACCAAAAGATGCATGTGCATGCTTAAAACGCGTTTTCGCACAAATGCGTGCGCGGGTGCTAAAAAGAGCAGCATCGGCATGCTTTGCACGTCGTTTGGTAGAAATCCACGTGCGCGTTCTGCCAAAAGCACCATTTGCATGCACATCTTGTGGTTTTGCAGAAAACTTCATCCGCGTCTACCAAAAGATGCATGTGCATGCTTAAAACGCGTTTTCGCACAAATCCGTGCGCGGGTGCTAAAAAGAGCAGCATCGGCATGCTTAGCACGTCGTTTGGTAGAAATCCACGTGCGCGTTCTGCAAAAAGCACCATTTGCATGCACATCTTGTGGTTTTGCAGAAAACTTCATCCGCGTCTACCAAAAGATGCATGTGCATGCTTAAAACGCGTTTTCGCACAAATGCGTGCGCGGGTGCTAAAAAGAGCAGCATCGGCATGCTTAGCACGTCGTTTGGTAGAAATCCACGTGCGCGTTCTGCCAAAAGCACCATTTGCATGCACATCTTGTGGTTTTGCAGAAAACTTCATCCGCGTCTACCAAAAGATGCATGTGCATGCTTAAAACGCGTTTTCGCACAAATCCGTGCGCGGGTGCTAAAAAGAGCAGCATCGGCATGCTTAGCACGTCGTTTGGTAGAAATCCACGTGCGCGTTCTGCCAAAAGCACCATTTGCATGCACATCTTGTGGTTTTGCAGAAAACTTCATCCGCGTCTACCAAAAGATGCATGTGCATGCTTAAAACGCGTTTTCGCACAAATCCGTGCGCGGGTGCTAAAAAGAGCAGCATCGGCATGCTTAGCACGTCGTTTGCTAGAAATCCACGTGCGCGTTCTGCAAAAAGCACCATTTGCATGCACATCTTGTGGTTTTGCAGAAAACTTCATCCACGTCTACCAAAAGATGCATGTGCATGCTTAAAACGCGTTTTCGCACAAATGCGTGCGCGGGTGCTAAAAAGAGCAGCATCGGCAAGCTTAGCACGTCGTTTGGTAGAAATCCACGAGCGCGTTCTGCAAAAAGCACCATTTGCATGCACATCTTGTGGTTTTGCAAACTTCATCCGCGTCTACCAAAAGATGCATGTGCATGCTTAAAACGCGTTTTCGCACAAATGCGTACGCGGGTGCTAAAAAGAGCAGCATCGGCATGCTTAGCACGTCGTTTGGTAGAAATCCACGTGCGCGTTCTGCCAAAAGCACCATTTGCATGCACATCTTGTGGTTTTGCAGAAAACTTCATCCGCGTCTACCAAAAGATGCATGTGCATGCTTAAAACGCGTTTTCGCACAAATCCGTGCGCGGGTGCTAAAAAGAGCAGCATCGGCATGCTTAGCACGTCGTTTGGTAGAAATCCACGTGCGCGTTCTGCAAAAAGCACCATTTGCATGCACATCTTGTGGTTTTGCAGAAAACTTCATCCGCGTCTACCAAAAGATGCATGTGCATGCTTAAAACGCGTTTTCGCACAAATGCGTGCGCGGGTGCTAAAAAGAGCAGCATCGGCATGCTTAGCACGTCGTTTGGTAGAAATCCACGTGCGCGTTCTGCCAAAAGCACCATTTGCATGCACATCTTGTGGTTTTGCAGAAAACTTCATCCGCGTCTACCAAAAGATGCATGTGCATGCTTAAAACGCGTTTTCGCACAAATGCGTGCGCGGGTGCTAAAAATAGCAGCATCGGCATGCTTAGCACGTCGTTTGGTAGAAATCCACGTGCGCGTTCTGCAAAAAGCACCATTTGCATGCACATCTTGTGGTTTTGCAGAAAACTTCATCCGCGTCTACCAAAAGATGCATGTGCATGCTTAAAACGCGTTTTCGCACAAATGCGTGCGCGGGTGCTAAAAAGAGCAGCATCGGCATGCTTAGCACGTCGTTTGGTAGAAATCCACGTGCGCGTTCTGCCAAAAGCACCATTTGCATGCACATCTTGTGGTTTTGCAGAAAACTTCATCCGCGTCTACCAAAAGATGCATGTGCATGCTTAAAACGCGTTTTCGCACAAATCCGTGCGCGGGTGCTAAAAAGAGCAGCATCGGCATGCTTAGCACGTCGTTTGGTAGAAATCCACGTGCGCGTTCTGCAAAAAGCACCATTTGCATGCACATCTTGTGGTTTTGCAGAAAACTTCATCCGCGTCTACCAAAAGATGCATGTGCATGCTTAAAACGCGTTTTCGCACAAATGCGTGCGCGGGTGCTAAAAAGAGCAGCATCGGCATGCTTAGCACGTCGTTTGGTAGAAATCCACGTGCGCGTTCTGCCAAAAGCACCATTTGCATGCACATCTTGTGGTTTTGCAGAAAACTTCATCCGCGTCTACCAAAAGATGCATGTGCATGCTTAAAACGCGTTTTCGCACAAATCCGTGCGCGGGTGTTAAAAAGAGCAGCATCGGCAACCTTAGCACGTCGTTTGGTAGAAATCCACGTGCGCGTTCTGCAAAAAGCACCATTTGCATGCACATCTTGTGGTTTTGCAGAAAACTTCATCCGCGTCTACCAAAAGATGCATGTGCATGCTTAAAACGCGTTTTCGCACAAATGCGTGCGCGGGTGCTAAAAAGAGCAGCATCGGCATGCTTAGCACGTCGTTTGGTAGACATCCACGTGCGCGTTCTGCAAAAAGCACCATTTGCATGCACATCTTGTGGTTTTGCAGAAAACTTCATCCGCGTCTACCAAAAGATGCATGTGCATGCTTAAAACGCGTTTTCGCACAAATGCGTGCGCGGGTGCTAAAAAGAGCAGCATCGGCATGCCTAGCACGTCGTTTGGTAGAAATTCACGTGCGCGTTCTGCCAAAAGCACCATTTGCATGCAGATCTTGTGGTTTTGCAGAAAACTTCATCCGCGTCTACCAAAAGATGCATGTGCATGCTTAAAACGCGTTTTCGCACAAATCCGTGCGCGGGTGCTAAAAAGAGCAGCATCGGCATGCTTAGCACGTCGTTTGGTAGAAATCCACGTGCGCGTTCTGCAAAAAGCACCATTTGCATGCACATATTGTGGTTTTGCAGAAAACTTCATCCGCGTCTACCAAAAGATGCATGTGCATGCTTAAAACGCGTTTTCGCACAAATGCGTGCGCGGGTGCTAAAAAGAGCAGCATCGGCATGCTTAGCACGTCGTTTGGTAGAAATCCACGAGCGCGTTCTGCAAAAAGCACCATTTGCATGCACATCTTGTGGTTTTGCAGAAAACTTCATCCGCGTCTACCAAAAGATGCATGTGCATGCTTAAAACGCGTTTTCGCACAAATGCGTGCACGGGTGCTAAAAATAGCAGCATCGGCATGCTTAGCACGTCGTTTGGTAGAAATCCACGTGCGCGTTCTGCAAAAAGCACCATTTGCATGCACATCTTGTGGTTTTGCAGAAAACTTCATCCGCGTCTACCAAAAGATGCATGTGCATGCTTAAAACGCGTTTTCGCACAAATGCGTGCGCGGGTGCTAAAAAGAGCAGCATCGGCATGCTTAGCACGTCGTTTGGTAGAAATCCACGTGCGCGTTCTGCCAAAAGCACCATTTGCATGCACATCTTGTGGTTTTGCAGAAAACTTCATCCGCGTCTACCAAAAGATGCATGTGCATGCTTAAAACGCGTTTTCGCACAAATGCGTGCGCGGGTGCTAAAAAGAGCAGCATCGGCATGCTTAGCACGTCGTTTGGTAGAAATCCACGAGCGCGTTCTGCAAAAAGCACCATTTGCATGCACATCTTGTGGTTTTGCAGAAAACTTCATCCGCGTCTACCAGAAGATGCATGTGCATGCTTAAAACGCGTTTTCGCACAAATGCGTGCGCGGGTGCTAAAAAGAGCAGCATCGGCATGCTTAGCACGTCGTTTGGTAGAAATCCACGTGCGCGTTCTGCCAAAAGCACCATTTGCATGCACATCTTGTGGTTTTGCAGAAAACTTCATCCGCGTCTACCAAAAGATGCATGTGCATGCTTAAAACGCGTTTTCGCACAAATCCGTGCGCGGGTGCTAAAAAGAGCAGCATCGGCATGCTTAGCACGTCGTTTGGTAGAAATCCACGTGCGCGTTCTGCAAAAAGCACCATTTGCATGCACATCTTGTGGTTTTGCAGATAACTTCATCCGCGTCTACCAAAAGATGCATGTGCATGCTTAAAACGCGTTTTCGCACAAATGCGTGCGCGGGTGCTAAAAAGAGCAGCATCGGCATGCTTTGCACGTCGTTTGGTAGAAATCCACGAGCGCGTTCTGTAAAAAGCACCATTTGCATGCACATCTTGTGGTTTTGCAGAAAACTTCATCCGCGTCTACCAAAAGATGCATGTGCATGCTTAAAACGCGTTTTCGCACAAATGCGTGCGCGGGTGCTAAAAAGAGCAGCATCGGCATGCTTAGCACGTCGTTTGATAGACATCCACGTGCGCGTTCTGCCAAAAGCACCATTTGCATGCACATCTTGTGGTTTTGCAGAAAACTTCATCCGCGTCTACCAAAAGATGCATGTGCATGCTTAAAACGCGTTTTCGCACAAATGCGTGCGCGGGTGCTAAAAAGAGCAGCATCGGCATGCTTTGCACGTCGTTTGGTAGAAATCCACGAGCGCGTTCTGCAAAAAGCACCATTTGCATGCACATCTTGTGGTTTTGAAGAAAACCATCCGCGTCTACCAAAAGATTCATGTGCATGCTTAAAACGCGTTTTCGCACAAATGCGTGCGCGGGTGCTAAAAATAGCAGCATCGGCATGCTTAGCACGTCGTTTGGTAGAAATCCACGTGCGCGTTCTGCAAAAAGCACCATTTGCATGCACATCTTGTGGTTTTGCAGAAAACTTCATCCGCGTCTACCAAAAGATGCATGTGCATGCTTAAAACGCGTTTTCGCACAAATGCGTGCGCGGGTGCTAAAAAGAGCAGCATCGGCATGCTTAGCACGTCGTTTGGTAGAAATCCACGTGCGCGTTCTGCCAAAAGCACCATTTGCATGCACATCTTGTGGTTTTGCAGAAAACTTCATCCGCGTCTACCAAAAGATGCATGTGCATGCTTAAAACGCGTTTTCGCACAAATCCGTGCGCGGGTGCTAAAAAGAGCAGCATCGGCATGCTTAGCACGTCGTTTGGTAGAAATCCACGTGCGCGTTCTGCAAAAAGCACCATTTGCATGCACATCTTGTGGTTTTGCAGAAAACTTCATCCGCGTCTACCAAAAGATGCATGTGCATGCTTAAAACGCGTTTTCGCACAAATGCGTGCGCGGGTGCTAAAAAGAGCAGCATCGGCATGCTTAGCACGTCGTTTGGTAGAAATCCACGAGCGCGTTCTGCAAAAAGCACCATTTGCATGCACATCTTGTGGTTTTGCAAACTTCATCCGCGTCTACCAAAAGATGCATGTGCATGCTTAAAACGCGTTTTCGCACAAATGCGTGCGCGGGTGCTAAAAAGAGCAGCATCGGCATGCTTAGCACGTCGTTTGGTAGAAATCCACGTGCGCGTTCTGCCAAAAGCACCATTTGCATGCACATCTTGTGGTTTTGCAGAAAACTTCATCCGCGTCTACCAAAAGATGCATGTGCATGCTTAAAACGCGTTTTCGCACAAATCCGTGCGCGGGTGCTAAAAAGAGCAGCATCGGCATGCTTAGCACGTCGTTTGGTAGAAATCCACGTGCGCGTTCTGCAAAAAGCACCATTTGCATGCACATCTTGTGGTTTTGCAGAAAACTTCATCCGCGTCTACCAAAAGATGCATGTGCATGCTTAAAACGCGTTTTCGCACAAATCCGTGCGCGGGTGCTAAAAAGAGCAGCATCGGCATGCTTAGCACGTCGTTTGGTAGAAATCCACGAGCGCGTTCTGCAAAAAGCACCATTTGCATGCACATCTTGTGGTTTTGCAGAAAACTTCATCCGCGTCTACCAAAAGATGCATGTGCATGCTTAAAACGCGTTTTCGCACAAATGCGTGCGCGGGTGCTAAAAATAGCAGCATCGGCATGCTTAGCACGTCGTTTGGTAGAAATCCACGTGCGCGTTCTGCCAAAAGCACCATTTGCATGCACATCTTGTGGTTTTGCAGAAAACTTCATCCGCGTCTACCAAAAGATGCATGTGCATGCTTAAAACGCGTTTTCGCACAAATCCGTGCGCGGGTGCTAAAAAGAGCAGCATCGGCATGCTTAGCACGTCGTTTGGTAGAAATCCACGTGCGCGTTCTGCAAAAAGCACCATTTGCATGCACATCTTGTGGTTTTGCAGAAAACTTCATCCGCGTCTACCAAAAGATGCATGTGCATGCTTAAAACGCGTTTTCGCACAAATGCGTGCGCGGGTGCTAAAAAGAGCAGCATCGGCATGCTTAGCACGTCGTTTGGTAGAAATCCACGTGCGCGTTCTGCCAAAAGCACCATTTGCATGCACATCTTGTGGTTTTGCAGAAAACTTCATCCGCGTCTACCAAAAGATGCATGGGCATGCTTAAAACGCGTTTTCGCACAAATCCGTGCGCGGGTGCTAAAAAGAGCAGCATCGGCATGCTTAGCACGTCGTTTGGTAGAAATCCACGAGCGCGTTCTGCAAAAAGCACCATTTGCATGCACATCTTGTGGTTTTGCAGAAAACTTCATCCGCGTCTACCAAAAGATGCATGTGCATGCTTAAAACGCGTTTTCGCACAAATGCGTGCGCGGGTGCTAAAAAGAGCAGCATCGGCATGCTTAGCACGTCGTTTGGTAGAAATCCACGTGCGCGTTCTGCAAAAAGCACCATTTGCATGCACATCTTGTGGTTTTGCAGAAAACTTCATCCGCGTCTACCAAAAGATGCATGTGCATGCTTAAAACGCGTTTTCGCACAAATGCGTGCGCGGGTGCTAAAAAGAGCAGCATCGGCATGCTTAGCACGTCGTTTGGTAGAAATCCACGTGCGCGTTCTGCCAAAAGCACCATTTGCATGCACATCTTGTGGTTTTGCAGAAAACTTCATCCGCGTCTACCAAAAGATGCATGTGCATGCTTAAAACGCGTTTTCGCACAAATCCGTGCGCGGGTGCTAAAAAGAGCAGCATCGGCATGCTTAGCACGTCGTTTGGTAGAAATCCACGAGCGCGTTCTGCAAAAAGCACCATTTGCATGCACATCTTGTGGTTTTGCAGAAAACTTCATCCGCGTCTACCAAAAGATGCATGTGCATGCTTAAAACGCGTTTTCGCACAAATGCGTGCGCGGGTGCTAAAAATAGCAGCATCGGCATGCTTAGCACGTCGTTTGGTAGAAATCCACGTGCGCGTTCTGCAAAAAGCACCATTTGCATGCACATCTTGTGGTTTTGCAGAAAACTTCATCCGCGTCTACCAAAAGATGCATGTGCATGCTTAAAACGCGTTTTCGCACAAATCCGTGCGCGGGTGCTAAAAAGAGCAGCATCGGCATGCTTAGCACGTCGTTTGGTAGAAATCCACGTGCGCGTTCTGCAAAAAGCACCATTTGCATGCACATCTTGTGGTTTTGCAGAAAACTTCATCCGCGTCTACCAAAAGATGCATGTGCATGCTTAAAACGCGTTTTCGCACAAATGCATGCGCGGGTGCTAAAAAGAGCAGCATCGGCATGCTTAGCACGTCGTTTGGTAGAAATCCACGTGCGCGTTCTGCAAAAAGCACCATTTGCATGCACATCTTGTGGTTTTGCAGAAAACTTCATCCGCGTCTACCAAAAGATGCATGTGCATGCTTAAAACGCGTTTTCGCACAAATGCGTGCGCGGGTGCTAAAAAGAGCAGCATCGGCATGCTTAGCACGTCGTTTGGTAGAAATCCACGTGCGCGTTCTGCCAAAAGCACCATTTGCATGCACATCTTGTGGTTTTGCAGAAAACTTCATCCGCGTCTACCAAAAGATGCATGTGCATGCTTAAAACGCGTTTTCGCACAAATCCGTGCGCGGGTGCTAAAAAGAGCAGCATCGGCATGCTTAGCACGTCGTTTGGTAGAAATCCACGTGCGCGTTCTGCAAAAAGCACCATTTGCATGCACATCTTGTGGTTTTGCAGAAAACTTCATCCGCGTCTACCAAAAGATGCATGTGCATGCTTAAAACGCGTTTTCGCACAAATGCGTGCGCGGGTGCTAAAAAGAGCAGCATCGGCATGCTTAGCACGTCGTTTGGTAGAAATCCACGAGCGCGTTCTGCAAAAAGCACCATTTGCATGCACATCTTGTGGTTTTGCAGAAAACTTCATCCGCGTCTACCAGAAGATGCATGTGCATGCTTAAAACGCGTTTTCGCACAAATGCGTGCGCGGGTGCTAAAAAGAGCAGCATCGGCATGCTTAGCACGTCGTTTGGTAGAAATCCACGTGCGCGTTCTGCCAAAAGCACCATTTGCATGCACATCTTGTGGTTTTGCAGAAAACTTCATCCGCGTCTACCAAAAGATGCATGTGCATGCTTAAAACGCGTTTTCGCACAAATGCGTGCGCGGGTGCTAAAAAGAGCAGCATCGGCATGCTTTGCACGTCGTTTGGTAGAAATCCACGAGCGCGTTCTGCAAAAAGCACCATTTGCATGCACATCTTGTGGTTTTGCAGAAAACCATCCGCGTCTACCAAAGATGCATGTGCATGCTTAAAACGCGTTTTCGCACAAATGCGTGCGCGGGTGCTAAAAATAGCAGCATCGGCATGCTTAGCACGTCGTTTGGTAGAAATCCACGTGCGCGTTCTGCAAAAAGCACCATTTGCATGCACATCTTGTGGTTTTGCAGAAAACTTCATCCGCGTCTACCAGAAGATGCATGTGCATGCTTAAAACGCGTTTTCGCACAAATGCGTGCGCGGGTGCTAAAAAGAGCAGCATCGGCATGCTTAGCACGTCGTTTGGTAGAAATCCACGTGCGCGTTCTGCCAAAAGCACCATTTGCATGCACATCTTGTGGTTTTGCAGAAAACTTCATCCGCGTCTACCAAAAGATGCATGTGCATGCTTAAAACGCGTTTTCGCACAAATGCGTGCGCGGGTGCTAAAAAGAGCAGCATCGGCATGCTTAGCACGTCGTTTGGTAGAAATCCACGTGCGCGTTCTGCCAAAAGCACCATTTGCATGCACATCTTGTGGTTTTGCAGAAAACTTCATCCGCGTCTACCAAAAGATGCATGGGCATGCTTAAAACGCGTTTTCGCACAAATCCGTGCGCGGGTGCTAAAAAGAGCAGCATCGGCATGCTTAGCACGTCGTTTGGTAGAAATCCACGAGCGCGTTCTGCAAAAAGCACCATTTGCATGCACATCTTGTGGTTTTGCAGAAAACTTCATCCGCGTCTACCAAAAGATGCATGTGCATGCTTAAAACGCGTTTTCGCACAAATGCGTGCGCGGGTGCTAAAAATAGCAGCATCGGCATGCTTAGCACGTCGTTTGGTAGAAATCCACGTGCGCGTTCTGCAAAAAGCACCATTTGCATGCACATCTTGTGGTTTTGCAGAAAACTTCATCCGCGTCTACCAAAAGATGCATGTGCATGCTTAAAACGCGTTTTCGCACAAATGCGTGCGCGGGTGCTAAAAAGAGCAGCATCGGCATGCTTAGCACGTCGTTTGGTAGAAATCCACGAGCGCGTTCTGCAAAAAGCACCATTTGCATGCACATATTGTGGTTTTGCAGAAAATTTCATCCGCGTCTACCAAAAGATGCATGTGCATGCTTGAAACGCGTTTTCGCACAAATGCGTGCACGGGTGCTAAAAATAGCAGCATCGGCATGCTTAGCACGTCGTTTGGTAGAAATCCACGTGCGCGTTCTGCAAAAAGCACCATTTGCATGCACATCTTGTGGTTTTGCAGAAAACTTCATCCGCGTCTACCAAAAGATGCATGTGCATGCTTAAAACGCGTTTTCGCACAAATGCGTGCGCGGGTGCTAAAAAGAGCAGCATCGGCATGCTTAGCACGTCGTTTGGTAGAAATCCACGAGCGCGTTCTGCAAAAAGCACCATTTGCATGCACATCTTGTGGTTTTGCAGAAAACTTCATCCGCGTCTACCAAAAGATGCATGTGCATGCTTAAAACGCGTTTTCGCACAAATGCGTGCGCGGGTGCTAAAAAGAGCAGCATCGGCATGCTTAGCACGTCGTTTGGTAGAACTCCACGTGCGCGTTCTGCCAAAAGCACCATTTGCATGCACATCTTGTGGTTTTGCAGAAAACTTCATCCGCGTCTACCAAAAGATGCATGTGCATGCTTAAAACGCGTTTTCGCACAAATGCATGCGCGGGTGCTAAAAAGAGCAGCATCGGCATGCTTAGCACGTCGTTTGGTAGAAATCCACGTGCGCGTTCTGCAAAAAGCACCATTTGCATGCACATCTTGTGGTTTTGCAGAAAACTTCATCCGCGTCTACCAAAAGATGCATGTGCATGCTTAAAACGCGTTTTCGCACAAATGCGTGCGCGGGTGCTAAAAAGAGCAGCATCGGCATGCTTAGCACGTCGTTTGGTAGAAATCCACGTGCGCGTTCTGCCAAAAGCACCATTTGCATGCACATCTTGTGGTTTTGCAGAAAACTTCATCCGCGTCTACCAAAAGATGCATGTGCATGCTTAAAACGCGTTTTCGCACAAATCCGTGCGCGGGTGCTAAAAAGAGCAGCATCGGCATGCTTAGCACGTCGTTTGGTAGAAATCCACGTGCGCGTTCTGCAAAAAGCACCATTTGCATGCACATCTTGTGGTTTTGCAGAAAACTTCATCCGCGTCTACCAAAAGATGCATGTGCATGCTTAAAACGCGTTTTCGCACAAATGCGTGCGCGGGTGCTAAAAAGAGCAGCATCGGCATGCTTAGCACGTCGTTTGGTAGAAATCCACGAGCGCGTTCTGCAAAAAGCACCATTTGCATGCACATCTTGTGGTTTTGCAGAAAACTTCATCCGCGTCTACCAGAAGATGCATGTGCATGCTTAAAACGCGTTTTCGCACAAATGCGTGCGCGGGTGCTAAAAAGAGCAGCATCGGCATGCTTAGCACGTCGTTTGTTAGAAATCCACGTGCGCGTTCTGCCAAAAGCACCATTTGCATGCACATCTTGTGGTTTTGCAGAAAACTTCATCCGCGTCTACCAAAAGATGCATGTGCATGCTTAAAACGCGTTTTCGCACAAATGCGTGCGCGGGTGCTAAAAAGAGCAGCATCGGCATGCTTTGCACGTCGTTTGGTAGAAATCCACGAGCGCGTTCTGCAAAAAGCACCATTTGCATGCACATCTTGTGGTTTTGCAGAAAACCATCCGCGTCTACCAAAGATGCATGTGCATGCTTAAAACGCGTTTTCGCACAAATGCGTGCGCGGGTGCTAAAAATAGCAGCATCGGCATGCTTAGCACGTCGTTTGGTAGAAATCCACGTGCGCGTTCTGCAAAAAGCACCATTTGCATGCACATCTTGTGGTTTTGCAGAAAACTTCATCCGTGTCTACCAAAAGATGCATGTGCATGCTTAAAACGCGTTTTCGCACAAATGCGTGCGCGGGTGCTAAAAAGAGCAGCATCGGCATGCTTAGCACGTCGTTTGGTAGAAATCCACGAGCGCGTTCTGCAAAAAGCACCATTTGCATGCACATCTTGTGGTTTTGCAGAAAACTTCATCCGCGTCTACCAGAAGATGCATGTGCATGCTTAAAACGCGTTTTCGCACAAATGCGTGCGCGGGTGCTAAAAAGAGCAGCATCGGCATGCTTAGCACGTCGTTTGGTAGAAATCCACGTGCGCGTTCTGCCAAAAGCACCATTTGCATGCACATCTTGTGGTTTTGCAGAAAACTTCATCCGCGTCTACCAAAAGATGCATGTGCATGCTTAAAACGCGTTTTCGCACAAATCCGTGCGCGGGTGCTAAAAAGAGCAGCATCGGCATGCTTAGCACGTCGTTTGGTAGAAATCCACGTGCGCGTTCTGCAAAAAGCACCATTTGCATGCACATCTTGTGGTTTTGCAGATAACTTCATCCGCGTCTACCAAAAGATGCATGTGCATGCTTAAAACGCGTTTTCGCACAAATGCGTGCGCGGGTGCTAAAAAGAGCAGCATCGGCATGCTTTGCACGTCGTTTGGTAGAAATCCACGAGCGCGTTCTGTAAAAAGCACCATTTGCATGCACATCTTGTGGTTTTGCAGAAAACTTCATCCGCGTCTACCAAAAGATGCATGTGCATGCTTAAAACGCGTTTTCGCACAAATGCGTGCGCGGGTGCTAAAAAGAGCAGCATCGGCATGCTTAGCACGTCGTTTGATAGACATCCACGTGCGCGTTCTGCCAAAAGCACCATTTGCATGCACATCTTGTGGTTTTGCAGAAAACTTCATCCGCGTCTACCAAAAGATGTGCATGCTTAAAACGCGTTTTCGCACAAATCCGTGCGCGGGTGCTAAAAAGAGCAGCATCGGCATGCTTAGCACGTCGTTTGGTAGAAATCCACGTGCGCGTTCTGCAAAAAGCACCATTTGCATGCACATCTTGTGGTTTTGCAGAAAACTTCATCCGCGTCTACCAAAAGATGCATGTGCATGCTTAAAACGCGTTTTCGCACAAATGCGTGCGCGGGTGCTAAAAAGAGCAGCATCGGCATGCTTAGCACGTCGTTTGGTAGAAATCCACGTGCGCGTTCTGCCAAAAGCACCATTTGCATGCACATCTTGTGGTTTTGCAGAAAACTTCATCCGCGTCTACCAAAAGATGCATGTGCATGCTTAAAACGCGTTTTCGCACAAATGCGTGCGCGGGTGCTAAAAAGAGCAGCATCGGCATGCTTAGCACGTCGTTTGGTAGAAATCCACGAGCGCGTTCTGCAAAAAGCACCATTTGCATGCACATCTTGTGGTTTTGCAGAAAACTTCATCCGCGTCTACCAAAAGATGCATGTGCATGCTTAAAACGCGTTTTCGCACAAATGCGTGCGCGGGTGCTAAAAAGAGCAGCATCGGCATGCTTAGCACGTCGTTTGGTAGAAATCCACGTGCGCGTTCTGCCAAAAGCACCATTTGCATGCACATCTTGTGGTTTTGCAGAAAACTTCATCCGCGTCTACCAAAAGATGCATGTGCATGCTTAAAACGCGTTTTCGCACAAATGCATGCGCGGGTGCTAAAAAGAGCAGCATCGGCATGCTTAGCACGTCGTTTGGTAGAAATCCACGTGCGCGTTCTGCAAAAAGCACCATTTGCATGCACATCTTGTGGTTTTGCAGAAAACTTCATCCGCGTCTACCAAAAGATGCATGTGCATGCTTAAAACGCGTTTTCGCACAAATGCGTGCGCGGGTGCTAAAAAGAGCAGCATCGGCATGCTTAGCACGTCGTTTGGTAGAAATCCACGTGCGCGTTCTGCCAAAAGCACCATTTGCATGCACATCTTGTGGTTTTGCAGAAAACTTCATCCGCGTCTACCAAAAGATGCATGTGCATGCTTAAAACGCGTTTTCGCACAAATCCGTGCGCGGGTGCTAAAAAGAGCAGCATCGGCATGCTTAGCACGTCGTTTGGTAGAAATCCACGTGCGCGTTCTGCAAAAAGCACCATTTGCATGCACATCTTGTGGTTTTGCAGAAAACTTCATCCGCGTCTACCAAAAGATGCATGTGCATGCTTAAAACGCGTTTTCGCACAAATGCGTGCGCGGGTGCTAAAAAGAGCAGCATCGGCATGCTTAGCACGTCGTTTGGTAGAAATCCACGAGCGCGTTCTGCAAAAAGCACCATTTGCATGCACATCTTGTGGTTTTGCAGAAAACTTCATCCGCGTCTACCAGAAGATGCATGTGCATGCTTAAAACGCGTTTTCGCACAAATGCGTGCGCGGGTGCTAAAAAGAGCAGCATCGGCATGCTTAGCACGTCGTTTGGTAGAAATCCACGTGCGCGTTCTGCCAAAAGCACCATTTGCATGCACATCTTGTGGTTTTGCAGAAAACTTCATCCGCGTCTACCAAAAGATGCATGTGCATGCTTAAAACGCGTTTTCGCACAAATGCGTGCGCGGGTGCTAAAAAGAGCAGCATCGGCATGCTTTGCACGTCGTTTGGTAGAAATCCACGAGCGCGTTCTGCAAAAAGCACCATTTGCATGCACATCTTGTGGTTTTGCAGAAAACCATCCGCGTCTACCAAAGATGCATGTGCATGCTTAAAACGCGTTTTCGCACAAATGCGTGCGCGGGTGCTAAAAATAGCAGCATCGGCATGCTTAGCACGTCGTTTGGTAGAAATCCACGTGCGCGTTCTGCAAAAAGCACCATTTGCATGCACATCTTGTGGTTTTGCAGAAAACTTCATCCGTGTCTACCAAAAGATGCATGTGCATGCTTAAAACGCGTTTTCGCACAAATGCGTGCGCGGGTGCTAAAAAGAGCAGCATCGGCATGCTTAGCACGTCGTTTGGTAGAAATCCACGTGCGCGTTCTGCCAAAAGCACCATTTGCATGCACATCTTGTGGTTTTGCAGAAAACTTCATCCGCGTCTACCAAAAGATGCATGTGCATGCTTAAAACGCGTTTTCGCACAAATGCGTGCGCGGGTGCTAAAAAGAGCAGCATCGGCATGCTTAGCACGTCGTTTGGTAGAAATCCACGAGCGCGTTCTGCAAAAAGCACCATTTGCATGCACATCTTGTGGTTTTGCAGAAAACTTCATCCGCGTCTACCAGAAGATGCATGTGCATGCTTAAAACGCGTTTTCGCACAAATGCGTGCGCGGGTGCTAAAAAGAGCAGCATCGGCATGCTTAGCACGTCGTTTGGTAGAAATCCACGTGCGCGTTCTGCCAAAAGCACCATTTGCATGCACATCTTGTGGTTTTGCAGAAAACTTCATCCGCGTCTACCAAAAGATGCATGTGCATGCTTAAAACGCGTTTTCGCACAAATCCGTGCGCGGGTGCTAAAAAGAGCAGCATCGGCATGCTTAGCACGTCGTTTGGTAGAAATCCACGTGCGCGTTCTGCAAAAAGCACCATTTGCATGCACATCTTGTGGTTTTGCAGATAACTTCATCCGCGTCTACCAAAAGATGCATGTGCATGCTTAAAACGCGTTTTCGCACAAATGCGTGCGCGGGTGCTAAAAAGAGCAGCATCGGCATGCTTAGCACGTCGTTTGGTAGAAATCCACGTGCGCGTTCTGCAAAAAGCACCATTTGCATGCACATCTTGTGGTTTTGCAGAAAACTTCATCCGCGTCTACCAAAAGATGCATGTGCATGCTTAAAACGCGTTTTCGCACAAATGCGTGCGCGGGTGCTAAAAAGAGCAGCATCGGCATGCTTTGCACGTCGTTTGGTAGAAATCCACGAGCGCGTTCTGCAAAAAGCACCATTTGCATGCACATCTTGTGGTTTTGCAGAAAACTTCATCCGCGTCTACCAAAAGATGCATGTGCATGCTTAAAACGCGTTTTCGCACAAATGCGTGCGCGGGTGCTAAAAAGAGCAGCATCGGCATGCTTAGCACGTCGTTTGATAGACATCCACGTGCGCGTTCTGCCAAAAGCACCATTTGCATGCACATCTTGTGGTTTTGCAGAAAACTTCATCCGCGTCTACCAAAAGATGCATGTGCATGCTTAAAACGCGTTTTCGCACAAATGCGTGCGCGGGTGCTAAAAAGAGCAGCATCGGCATGCTTTGCACGTCGTTTGGTAGAAATCCACGAGCGCGTTCTGCAAAAAGCACCATTTGCATGCACATCTTGTGGTTTTGCAGAAAACCATCCGCGTCTACCAAAAGATGCATGTGCATGCTTAAAACGCGTTTTCGCACAAATGCGTGCGCGGGTGCTAAAAATAGCAGCATCGGCATGCTTAGCACGTCGTTTGGTAGAAATCCACGTGCGCGTTCTGCAAAAAGCACCATTTGCATGCACATCTTGTGGTTTTGCAGAAAACTTCATCCGCGTCTACCAAAAGATGCATGTGCATGCTTAAAACGCGTTTTCGCACAAATGCGTGCGCGGGTGCTAAAAAGAGCAGCATCGGCATGCTTAGCACGTCGTTTGGTAGAAATCCACGTGCGCGTTCTGCCAAAAGCACCATTTGCATGCACATCTTGTGGTTTTGCAGAAAACTTCATCCGCGTCTACCAAAAGATGCATGTGCATGCTTAAAACGCGTTTTCGCACAAATCCGTGCGCGGGTGCTAAAAAGAGCAGCATCGGCATGCTTAGCACGTCGTTTGGTAGAAATCCACGTGCGCGTTCTGCAAAAAGCACCATTTGCATGCACATCTTGTGGTTTTGCAGAAAACTTCATCCGCGTCTACCAAAAGATGCATGTGCATGCTTAAAACGCGTTTTCGCACAAATGCGTGCGCGGGTGCTAAAAAGAGCAGCATCGGCATGCTTAGCACGTCGTTTGGTAGAAATCCACGAGCGCGTTCTGCAAAAAGCACCATTTGCATACACATCTTGTGGTTTTGCAGAAAACTTCATCCGCGTCTACCAAAAGATGCATGTGCATGCTTAAAACGCGTTTTCGCACAAATGCGTGCGCGGGTGCTAAAAAGAGCAGCATCGGCATGCTTAGCACGTCGTTTGGTAGAAATCCACGTGCGCGTTCTGCCAAAAGCACCATTTGCATGCACATCTTGTGGTTTTGCAGAAAACTTCATCCGCGTCTACCAAAAGATGCATGTGCATGCTTAAAACGCGTTTTCGCACAAATCCGTGCGCGGGTGCTAAAAAGAGCAGCATCGGCATGCTTAGCACGTCGTTTGGTAGAAATCCACGTGCGCGTTCTGCAAAAAGCACCATTTGCATGCACATCTTGTGGTTTTGCAGAAAACTTCATCCGCGTCTACCAAAAGATGCATGTGCATGCTTAAAACGCGTTTTCGCACAAATGCGTGCGCGGGTGCTAAAAAGAGCAGCATCGGCATGCTTAGCACGTCGTTTGGTAGAAATCCACGTGCGCGTTCTGCCAAAAGCACCATTTGCATGCACATCTTGTGGTTTTGCAGAAAACTTCATCCGCGTCTACCAAAAGATGCATGGGCATGCTTAAAACGCGTTTTCGCACAAATGCGTGCGCGGGTGCTAAAAAGAGCAGCATCGGCATGCTTAGCACGTCGTTTGGTAGAAATCCACGTGCGCGTTCTGCAAAAAGCACCATTTGCATGCACATCTTGTGGTTTTGCAGAAAACTTCATCCGCGTCTACCAAAAGATTCATGTGCATGCTTAAAACGCGTTTTCGCACAAATGCGTGCGCGGGTGCTAAAAAGAGCAGCATCGGCATGCTTAGCACGTCGTTTGGTAGAAATCCACGAGCGCGTTCTGCAAAAAGCACCATTTGCATGCACATATTGTGGTTTTGCAGAAAATTTCATCCGCGTCTACCAAAAGATGCATGTGCATGCTTGAAACGCGTTTTCGCACAAATGCGTGCACGGGTGCTAAAAATAGCAGCATCGGCATGCTTAGCACGTCGTTTGGTAGAAATCCACGAGCGCGTTCTGCAAAAAGCACCATTTGCATGCACATCTTGTGGTTTTGCAGAAAACCATCCGCGTCTACCAAAGATGCATGTGCATGCTTAAAACGCGTTTTCGCACAAATGCATGCGCGGGTGCTAAAAAGAGCAGCATCGGCATGCTTAGCACGTCGTTTGGTAGAAATCCACGTGCGCGTTCTGCAAAAAGCACCATTTGCATGCACATCTTGTGGTTTTGCAGAAAACTTCATCCGCGTCTACCAAAAGATGCATGTGCATGCTTAAAACGCGTTTTCGCACAAATGCGTGCGCGGGTGCTAAAAAGAGCAGCATCGGCATGCTTAGCACGTCGTTTGGTAGAAATCCACGTGCGCGTTCTGCCAAAAGCACCATTTGCATGCACATCTTGTGGTTTTGCAGAAAACTTCATCCGCGTCTACCAAAAGATGCATGTGCATGCTTAAAACGCGTTTTCGCACAAATCCGTGCGCGGGTGCTAAAAAGAGCAGCATCGGCATGCTTAGCACGTCGTTTGGTAGAAATCCACGTGCGCGTTCTGCAAAAAGCACCATTTGCATGCACATCTTGTGGTTTTGCAGAAAACTTCATCCGCGTCTACCAAAAGATGCATGTGCATGCTTAAAACGCGTTTTCGCACAAATGCGTGCGCGGGTGCTAAAAAGAGCAGCATCGGCATGCTTAGCACGTCGTTTGGTAGAAATCCACGTGCGCGTTCTGCCAAAAGCACCATTTGCATGCACATCTTGTGGTTTTGCAGAAAACTTCATCCGCGTCTACCAAAAGATGCATGTGCATGCTTAAAACGCGTTTTCGCACAAATGCGTGCGCGGGTGCTAAAAAGAGCAGCATCGGCATGCTTAGCACGTCGTTTGGTAGAAATCCACGAGCGCGTTCTGCAAAAAGCACCATTTGCATGCACATCTTGTGGTTTTGCAGAAAACTTCATCCGCGTCTACCAAAAGATGCATGTGCATGCTTAAAACGCGTTTTCGCACAAATGCGTGCGCGGGTGCTAAAAAGAGCAGCATCGGCATGCTTAGCACGTCGTTTGGTAGAAATCCACGTGCGCGTTCTGCCAAAAGCACCATTTGCATGCACATCTTGTGGTTTTGCAGAAAACTTCATCCGCGTCTACCAAAAGATGCATGTGCATGCTTAAAACGCGTTTTCGCACAAATGCGTGCGCGGGTGCTAAAAAGAGCAGCATCGGCATGCTTAGCACGTCGTTTGGTAGAAATCCACGTGCGCGTTCTGCCAAAAGCACCATTTGCATGCACATCTTGTGGTTTTGCAGAAAACTTCATCCGCGTCTACCAAAAGATGCATGTGCATGCTTAAAACGCGTTTTCGCACAAATGCATGCGCGGGTGCTAAAAAGAGCAGCATCGGCATGCTTAGCACGTCGTTTGGTAGAAATCCACGTGCGCGTTCTGCAAAAAGCACCATTTGCATGCACATCTTGTGGTTTTGCAGAAAACTTCATCCGCGTCTACCAAAAGATGCATGTGCATGCTTAAAACGCGTTTTCGCACAAATGCGTGCGCGGGTGCTAAAAAGAGCAGCATCGGCATGCTTAGCACGTCGTTTGGTAGAAATCCACGTGCGCGTTCTGCCAAAAGCACCATTTGCATGCACATCTTGTGGTTTTGCAGAAAACTTCATCCGCGTCTACCAAAAGATGCATGTGCATGCTTAAAACGCGTTTTCGCACAAATCCGTGCGCGGGTGCTAAAAAGAGCAGCATCGGCATGCTTAGCACGTCGTTTGGTAGAAATCCACGTGCGCGTTCTGCAAAAAGCACCATTTGCATGCACATCTTGTGGTTTTGCAGAAAACTTCATCCGCGTCTACCAAAAGATGCATGTGCATGCTTAAAACGCGTTTTCGCACAAATGCGTGCGCGGGTGCTAAAAAGAGCAGCATCGGCATGCTTAGCACGTCGTTTGGTAGAAATCCACGAGCGCGTTCTGCAAAAAGCACCATTTGCATGCACATCTTGTGGTTTTGCAGAAAACTTCATCCGCGTCTACCAGAAGATGCATGTGCATGCTTAAAACGCGTTTTCGCACAAATGCGTGCGCGGGTGCTAAAAAGAGCAGCATCGGCATGCTTAGCACGTCGTTTGGTAGAAATCCACGTGCGCGTTCTGCCAAAAGCACCATTTGCATGCACATCTTGTGGTTTTGCAGAAAACTTCATCCGCGTCTACCAAAAGATGCATGTGCATGCTTAAAACGCGTTTTCGCACAAATGCGTGCGCGGGTGCTAAAAAGAGCAGCATCGGCATGCTTTGCACGTCGTTTGGTAGAAATCCACGAGCGCGTTCTGCAAAAAGCACCATTTGCATGCACATCTTGTGGTTTTGCAGAAAACCATCCGCGTCTACCAAAGATGCATGTGCATGCTTAAAACGCGTTTTCGCACAAATGCGTGCGCGGGTGCTAAAAATAGCAGCATCGGCATGCTTAGCACGTCGTTTGGTAGAAATCCACGTGCGCGTTCTGCAAAAAGCACCATTTGCATGCACATCTTGTGGTTTTGCAGAAAACTTCATCCGTGTCTACCAAAAGATGCATGTGCATGCTTAAAACGCGTTTTCGCACAAATGCGTGCGCGGGTGCTAAAAAGAGCAGCATCGGCATGCTTAGCACGTCGTTTGGTAGAAATCCACGTGCGCGTTCTGCCAAAAGCACCATTTGCATGCACATCTTGTGGTTTTGCAGAAAACTTCATCCGCGTCTACCAAAAGATGCATGTGCATGCTTAAAACGCGTTTTCGCACAAATGCGTGCGCGGGTGCTAAAAAGAGCAGCATCGGCATGCTTAGCACGTCGTTTGGTAGAAATCCACGAGCGCGTTCTGCAAAAAGCACCATTTGCATGCACATCTTGTGGTTTTGCAGAAAACTTCATCCGCGTCTACCAGAAGATGCATGTGCATGCTTAAAACGCGTTTTCGCACAAATGCGTGCGCGGGTGCTAAAAAGAGCAGCATCGGCATGCTTAGCACGTCGTTTGGTAGAAATCCACGTGCGCGTTCTGCCAAAAGCACCATTTGCATGCACATCTTGTGGTTTTGCAGAAAACTTCATCCGCGTCTACCAAAAGATGCATGTGCATGCTTAAAACGCGTTTTCGCACAAATCCGTGCGCGGGTGCTAAAAAGAGCAGCATCGGCATGCTTAGCACGTCGTTTGGTAGAAATCCACGTGCGCGTTCTGCAAAAAGCACCATTTGCATGCACATCTTGTGGTTTTGCAGATAACTTCATCCGCGTCTACCAAAAGATGCATGTGCATGCTTAAAACGCGTTTTCGCACAAATGCGTGCGCGGGTGCTAAAAAGAGCAGCATCGGCATGCTTAGCACGTCGTTTGGTAGAAATCCACGTGCGCGTTCTGCAAAAAGCACCATTTGCATGCACATCTTGTGGTTTTGCAGAAAACTTCATCCGCGTCTACCAAAAGATGCATGTGCATGCTTAAAACGCGTTTTCGCACAAATGCGTGCGCGGGTGCTAAAAAGAGCAGCATCGGCATGCTTTGCACGTCGTTTGGTAGAAATCCACGAGCGCGTTCTGCAAAAAGCACCATTTGCATGCACATCTTGTGGTTTTGCAGAAAACTTCATCCGCGTCTACCAAAAGATGCATGTGCATGCTTAAAACGCGTTTTCGCACAAATGCGTGCGCGGGTGCTAAAAAGAGCAGCATCGGCATGCTTAGCACGTCGTTTGATAGACATCCACGTGCGCGTTCTGCCAAAAGCACCATTTGCATGCACATCTTGTGGTTTTGCAGAAAACTTCATCCGCGTCTACCAAAAGATGCATGTGCATGCTTAAAACGCGTTTTCGCACAAATGCGTGCGCGGGTGCTAAAAAGAGCAGCATCGGCATGCTTTGCACGTCGTTTGGTAGAAATCCACGAGCGCGTTCTGCAAAAAGCACCATTTGCATGCACATCTTGTGGTTTTGCAGAAAACCATCCGCGTCTACCAAAAGATGCATGTGCATGCTTAAAACGCGTTTTCGCACAAATGCGTGCGCGGGTGCTAAAAATAGCAGCATCGGCATGCTTAGCACGTCGTTTGGTAGAAATCCACGTGCGCGTTCTGCAAAAAGCACCATTTGCATGCACATCTTGTGGTTTTGCAGAAAACTTCATCCGCGTCTACCAAAAGATGCATGTGCATGCTTAAAACGCGTTTTCGCACAAATGCGTGCGCGGGTGCTAAAAAGAGCAGCATCGGCATGCTTAGCACGTCGTTTGGTAGAAATCCACGTGCGCGTTCTGCCAAAAGCACCATTTGCATGCACATCTTGTGGTTTTGCAGAAAACTTCATCCGCGTCTACCAAAAGATGCATGTGCATGCTTAAAACGCGTTTTCGCACAAATCCGTGCGCGGGTGCTAAAAAGAGCAGCATCGGCATGCTTAGCACGTCGTTTGGTAGAAATCCACGTGCGCGTTCTGCAAAAAGCACCATTTGCATGCACATCTTGTGGTTTTGCAGAAAACTTCATCCGCGTCTACCAAAAGATGCATGTGCATGCTTAAAACGCGTTTTCGCACAAATGCGTGCGCGGGTGCTAAAAAGAGCAGCATCGGCATGCTTAGCACGTCGTTTGGTAGAAATCCACGAGCGCGTTCTGCAAAAAGCACCATTTGCATACACATCTTGTGGTTTTGCAGAAAACTTCATCCGCGTCTACCAAAAGATGCATGTGCATGCTTAAAACGCGTTTTCGCACAAATGCGTGCGCGGGTGCTAAAAAGAGCAGCATCGGCATGCTTAGCACGTCGTTTGGTAGAAATCCACGTGCGCGTTCTGCCAAAAGCACCATTTGCATGCACATCTTGTGGTTTTGCAGAAAACTTCATCCGCGTCTACCAAAAGATGCATGTGCATGCTTAAAACGCGTTTTCGCACAAATCCGTGCGCGGGTGCTAAAAAGAGCAGCATCGGCATGCTTAGCACGTCGTTTGGTAGAAATCCACGTGCGCGTTCTGCAAAAAGCACCATTTGCATGCACATCTTGTGGTTTTGCAGAAAACTTCATCCGCGTCTACCAAAAGATGCATGTGCATGCTTAAAACGCGTTTTCGCACAAATGCGTGCGCGGGTGCTAAAAAGAGCAGCATCGGCATGCTTAGCACGTCGTTTGGTAGAAATCCACGTGCGCGTTCTGCCAAAAGCACCATTTGCATGCACATCTTGTGGTTTTGCAGAAAACTTCATCCGCGTCTACCAAAAGATGCATGGGCATGCTTAAAACGCGTTTTCGCACAAATGCGTGCGCGGGTGCTAAAAAGAGCAGCATCGGCATGCTTAGCACGTCGTTTGGTAGAAATCCACGTGCGCGTTCTGCAAAAAGCACCATTTGCATGCACATCTTGTGGTTTTGCAGAAAACTTCATCCGCGTCTACCAAAAGATTCATGTGCATGCTTAAAACGCGTTTTCGCACAAATGCGTGCGCGGGTGCTAAAAAGAGCAGCATCGGCATGCTTAGCACGTCGTTTGGTAGAAATCCACGAGCGCGTTCTGCAAAAAGCACCATTTGCATGCACATCTTGTGGTTTTGCAGAAAACTTCATCCGCGTCTACCAAAAGATGCATGTGCATGCTTAAAACGCGTTTTCGCACAAATGCGTGCGCGGGTGCTAAAAAGAGCAGCATCGGCATGCTTAGCACGTCGTTTGGTAGAAATCCACGTGCGCGTTCTGCCAAAAGCACCATTTGCATGCACATCTTGTGGTTTTGCAGAAAACTTCATCCGCGTCTACCAAAAGATGCATGTGCATGCTTAAAACGCGTTTTCGCACAAATCCGTGCGCGGGTGCTAAAAAGAGCAGCATCGGCATGCTTAGCACGTCGTTTGGTAGAAATCCACGAGCGCGTTCTGCAAAAAGCACCATTTGCATGCACATCTTGTGGTTTTGCAGAAAACTTCATCCGCGTCTACCAAAAGATGCATGTGCGTGCTTAAAACGCGTTTTCGCACAAATGCGTGCGCGGGTGCTAAAAATAGCAGCATCGGCATGCTTAGCACGTCGTTTGGTAGAAATCCACGTGCGCGTTCTGCAAAAAGCACCATTTCCATGCACATCTTGTGGTTTTGCAGAAAACTTCATCCGCGTCTACCAAAAGATGCATGTGCATGCTTAAAACGCGTTTTCGCACAAATGCGTGCGCGGGTGCTAAAAAGAGCAGCATCGGCATGCTTAGCACGTCGTTTGGTAGAAATCCACGAGCGCGTTCTGCAAAAAGCACCATTTGCATGCACATATTGTGGTTTTGCAGAAAACTTCATCCGCGTCTACCAAAAGATGCATGTGCATGCTTAAAACGCGTTTTCGCACAAATGCGTGCACGGGTGCTAAAAATAGCAGCATCGGCATGCTTAGCACGTCGTTTGGTAGAAATCCACGTGCGCGTTCTGCAAAAAGCACCATTTGCATGCACATCTTGTGGTTTTGCAGAAAACTTCATCCGCGTCTACCAAAAGATGCATGTGCATGCTTAAAACGCGTTTTCGCACAAATGCGTGCGCGGGTGCTAAAAAGAGCAGCATCGGCATGCTTAGCACGTCGTTTGGTAGAAATCCACGAGCGCGTTCTGCAAAAAGCACCATTTGCATGCACATCTTGTGGTTTTGCAGAAAACTTCATCCGCGTCTACCAAAAGATGCATGTGCATGCTTAAAACGCGTTTTCGCACAAATGCGTGCGCGGGTGCTAAAAAGAGCAGCATCGGCATGCTTAGCACGTCGTTTGGTAGAAATCCACGTGCGCGTTCTGCCAAAAGCACCATTTGCATGCACATCTTGTGGTTTTGCAGAAAACTTCATCCGCGTCTACCAAAAGATGCATGTGCATGCTTAAAACGCGTTTTCGCACAAATCCGTGCGCGGGTGCTAAAAAGAGCAGCATCGGCATGCTTAGCACGTCGTTTGGTAGAAATCCACGAGCGCGTTCTGCAAAAAGCACCATTTGCATGCACATCTTGTGGTTTTGCAGAAAACTTCATCCGCGTCTACCAAAAGATGCATGTGCATGCTTAAAACGCGTTTTCGCACAAATCCGTGCGCGGGTGCTAAAAAGAGCAGCATCGGCATGCTTAGCACGTCGTTTGGTAGAAATCCACGTGCGCGTTCTGCAAAAAGCACCATTTGCATGCACATCTTGTGGTTTTGCAGAAAACTTCATCCGCGTCTACCAAAAGATGCATGTGCATGCTTAAAACGCGTTTTCGCACAAATGCGTGCGCGGGTGCTAAAAAGAGCAGCATCGGCATGCTTAGCACGTCGTTTGGTAGAAATCCACGAGCGCGTTCTGCAAAAAGCACCATTTGCATGCACATCTTGTGGTTTTGCAGAAAACTTCATCCGCGTCTACCAGAAGATGCATGTGCATGCTTAAAACGCGTTTTCGCACAAATGCGTGCGCGGGTGCTAAAAAGAGCAGCATCGGCATGCTTAGCACGTCGTTTGGTAGAAATCCACGTGCGCGTTCTGCCAAAAGCACCATTTGCATGCACATCTTGTGGTTTTGCAGAAAACTTCATCCGCGTCTACCAAAAGATGCATGTGCATGCTTAAAACGCGTTTTCGCACAAATGCGTGCGCGGGTGCTAAAAAGAGCAGCATCGGCATGCTTTGCACGTCGTTTGGTAGAAATCCACGAGCGCGTTCTGCAAAAAGCACCATTTGCATGCACATCTTGTGGTTTTGCAGAAAACCATCCGCGTCTACCAAAAGATGCATGTGCATGCTTAAAACGCGTTTTCGCACAAATGCGTGCGCGGGTGCTAAAAATAGCAGCATCGGCATGCTTAGCACGTCGTTTGGTAGAAATCCACGTGCGCGTTCTGCAAAAAGCACCATTTGCATGCACATCTTGTGGTTTTGCAGAAAACTTCATCCGTGTCTACCAAAAGATGCATGTGCATGCTTAAAACGCGTTTTCGCACAAATGCGTGCGCGGGTGCTAAAAAGAGCAGCATCGGCATGCTTAGCACGTCGTTTGGTAGAAATCCACGTGCGCGTTCTGCCAAAAGCACCATTTGCATGCACATCTTGTGGTTTTGCAGAAAACTTCATCCGCGTCTACCAAAAGATGCATGTGCATGCTTAAAACGCGTTTTCGCACAAATGCGTGCGCGGGTGCTAAAAAGAGCAGCATCGGCATGCTTAGCACGTCGTTTGGTAGAAATCCACGTGCGCGTTCTGCCAAAAGCACCATTTGCATGCACATCTTGTGGTTTTGCAGAAAACTTCATCCGCGTCTACCAAAAGATGCATGTGCATGCTTAAAACGCGTTTTCGCACAAATCCGTGCGCGGGTGCTAAAAAGAGCAGCATCGGCATGCTTAGCACGTCGTTTGGTAGAAATCCACGAGCGCGTTCTGCAAAAAGCACCATTTGCATGCACATCTTGTGGTTTTGCAGAAAACTTCATCCGCGTCTACCAAAAGATGCATGTGCATGCTTAAAACGCGTTTTCGCACAAATCCGTGCGCGGGTGCTAAAAAGAGCAGCATCGGCATGCTTAGCACGTCGTTTGGTAGAAATCCACGTGCGCGTTCTGCAAAAAGCACCATTTGCATGCACATCTTGTGGTTTTGCAGAAAACTTCATCCGCGTCTACCAAAAGATGCATGTGCATGCTTAAAACGCGTTTTCGCACAAATGCGTGCGCGGGTGCTAAAAAGAGCAGCATCGGCATGCTTAGCACGTCGTTTGGTAGAAATCCACGAGCGCGTTCTGCAAAAAGCACCATTTGCATGCACATCTTGTGGTTTTGCAGAAAACTTCATCCGCGTCTACCAGAAGATGCATGTGCATGCTTAAAACGCGTTTTCGCACAAATGCGTGCGCGGGTGCTAAAAAGAGCAGCATCGGCATGCTTAGCACGTCGTTTGGTAGAAATCCACGTGCGCGTTCTGCCAAAAGCACCATTTGCATGCACATCTTGTGGTTTTGCAGAAAACTTCATCCGCGTCTACCAAAAGATGCATGTGCATGCTTAAAACGCGTTTTCGCACAAATGCGTGCGCGGGTGCTAAAAAGAGCAGCATCGGCATGCTTTGCACGTCGTTTGGTAGAAATCCACGAGCGCGTTCTGCAAAAAGCACCATTTGCATGCACATCTTGTGGTTTTGCAGAAAACCATCCGCGTCTACCAAAAGATGCATGTGCATGCTTAAAACGCGTTTTCGCACAAATGCGTGCGCGGGTGCTAAAAATAGCAGCATCGGCATGCTTAGCACGTCGTTTGGTAGAAATCCACGTGCGCGTTCTGCAAAAAGCACCATTTGCATGCACATCTTGTGGTTTTGCAGAAAACTTCATCCGTGTCTACCAAAAGATGCATGTGCATGCTTAAAACGCGTTTTCGCACAAATGCGTGCGCGGGTGCTAAAAAGAGCAGCATCGGCATGCTTAGCACGTCGTTTGGTAGAAATCCACGTGCGCGTTCTGCCAAAAGCACCATTTGCATGCACATCTTGTGGTTTTGCAGAAAACTTCATCCGCGTCTACCAAAAGATGCATGTGCATGCTTAAAACGCGTTTTCGCACAAATGCGTGCGCGGGTGCTAAAAAGAGCAGCATCGGCATGCTTAGCACGTCGTTTGGTAGAAATCCACGAGCGCGTTCTGCAAAAAGCACCATTTGCATGCACATCTTGTGGTTTTGCAGAAAACTTCATCCGCGTCTACCAGAAGATGCATGTGCATGCTTAAAACGCGTTTTCGCACAAATGCGTGCGCGGGTGCTAAAAAGAGCAGCATCGGCATGCTTAGCACGTCGTTTGGTAGAAATCCACGTGCGCGTTCTGCCAAAAGCACCATTTGCATGCACATCTTGTGGTTTTGCAGAAAACTTCATCCGCGTCTACCAAAAGATGCATGTGCATGCTTAAAACGCGTTTTCGCACAAATCCGTGCGCGGGTGCTAAAAAGAGCAGCATCGGCATGCTTAGCACGTCGTTTGGTAGAAATCCACGTGCGCGTTCTGCAAAAAGCACCATTTGCATGCACATCTTGTGGTTTTGCAGAAAACTTCATCCGCGTCTACCAAAAGATGCATGTGCATGCTTAAAACGCGTTTTCGCACAAATGCGTGCGCGGGTGCTAAAAAGAGCAGCATCGGCATGCTTTGCACGTCGTTTGGTAGAAATCCACGAGCGCGTTCTGCAAAAAGCACCATTTGCATGCACATCTTGTGGTTTTGCAGAAAACCATCCGCGTCTACCAAAGATGCATGTGCATGCTTAAAACGCGTTTTCGCACAAATGCATGCGCGGGTGCTAAAAAGAGCAGCATCGGCATGCTTAGCACGTCGTTTGGTAGAAATCCACGTGCGCGTTCTGCAAAAAGCACCATTTGCATGCACATCTTGTGGTTTTGCAGAAAACTTCATCCGCGTCTACCAAAAGATGCATGTGCATGCTTAAAACGCGTTTTCGCACAAATGCGTGCGCGGGTGCTAAAAGAGCAGCATCGGCATGCTTAGCACGTCGTTTGGTAGAAATCCACGTGCGCGTTCTGCCAAAAGCACCATTTGCATGCACATCTTGTGGTTTTGCAGAAAACTTCATCCGCGTCTACCAAAAGATGCATGTGCATGCTTAAAACGCGTTTTCGCACAAATCCGTGCGCGGGTGCTAAAAAGAGCAGCATCGGCATGCTTAGCACGTCGTTTGGTAGAAATCCACGTGCGCGTTCTGCAAAAAGCACCATTTGCATGCACATCTTGTGGTTTTGCAGAAAACTTCATCCGCGTCTACCAAAAGATGCATGTGCATGCTTAAAACGCGTTTTCGCACAAATGCGTGCGCGGGTGCTAAAAAGAGCAGCATCGGCATGCTTAGCACGTCGTTTGGTAGAAATCCACGTGCGCGTTCTGCCAAAAGCACCATTTGCATGCACATCTTGTGGTTTTGCAGAAAACTTCATCCGCGTCTACCAAAAGATGCATGGGCATGCTTAAAACGCGTTTTCGCACAAATCCGTGCGCGGGTGCTAAAAAGAGCAGCATCGGCATGCTTAGCACGTCGTTTGGTAGAAATCCACGAGCGCGTTCTGCAAAAAGCACCATTTGCATGCACATCTTGTGGTTTTGCAGAAAACTTCATCCGCGTCTACCAAAAGATGCATGTGCATGCTTAAAACGCGTTTTCGCACAAATGCGTGCGCGGGTGCTAAAAATAGCAGCATCGGCATGCTTAGCACGTCGTTTGGTAGAAATCCACGTGCGCGTTCTGCAAAAAGCACCATTTGCATGCACATCTTGTGGTTTTGCAGAAAACTTCATCCGCGTCTACCAAAAGATGCATGTGCATGCTTAAAACGCGTTTTCGCACAAATGCGTGCGCGGGTGCTAAAAAGAGCAGCATCGGCATGCTTAGCACGTCGTTTGGTAGAAATCCACGAGCGCGTTCTGCAAAAAGCACCATTTGCATGCACATATTGTGGTTTTGCAGAAAATTTCATCCGCGTCTACCAAAAGATGCATGTGCATGCTTGAAACGCGTTTTCGCACAAATGCGTGCACGGGTGCTAAAAATAGCAGCATCGGCATGCTTAGCACGTCGTTTGGTAGAAATCCACGAGCGCGTTCTGCAAAAAGCACCATTTGCATGCACATCTTGTGGTTTTGCAGAAAACCATCCGCGTCTACCAAAGATGCATGTGCATGCTTAAAACGCGTTTTCGCACAAATGCATGCGCGGGTGCTAAAAAGAGCAGCATCGGCATGCTTAGCACGTCGTTTGGTAGAAATCCACGTGCGCGTTCTGCAAAAAGCACCATTTGCATGCACATCTTGTGGTTTTGCAGAAAACTTCATCCGCGTCTACCAAAAGATGCATGTGCATGCTTAAAACGCGTTTTCGCACAAATGCGTGCGCGGGTGCTAAAAAGAGCAGCATCGGCATGCTTAGCACGTCGTTTGGTAGAAATCCACGTGCGCGTTCTGCCAAAAGCACCATTTGCATGCACATCTTGTGGTTTTGCAGAAAACTTCATCCGCGTCTACCAAAAGATGCATGTGCATGCTTAAAACGCGTTTTCGCACAAATCCGTGCGCGGGTGCTAAAAAGAGCAGCATCGGCATGCTTAGCACGTCGTTTGGTAGAAATCCACGTGCGCGTTCTGCAAAAAGCACCATTTGCATGCACATCTTGTGGTTTTGCAGAAAACTTCATCCGCGTCTACCAAAAGATGCATGTGCATGCTTAAAACGCGTTTTCGCACAAATGCGTGCGCGGGTGCTAAAAAGAGCAGCATCGGCATGCTTAGCACGTCGTTTGGTAGAAATCCACGTGCGCGTTCTGCCAAAAGCACCATTTGCATGCACATCTTGTGGTTTTGCAGAAAACTTCATCCGCGTCTACCAAAAGATGCATGTGCATGCTTAAAACGCGTTTTCGCACAAATGCGTGCGCGGGTGCTAAAAAGAGCAGCATCGGCATGCTTAGCACGTCGTTTGGTAGAAATCCACGAGCGCGTTCTGCAAAAAGCACCATTTGCATGCACATCTTGTGGTTTTGCAGAAAACTTCATCCGCGTCTACCAAAAGATGCATGTGCATGCTTAAAACGCGTTTTCGCACAAATGCGTGCGCGGGTGCTAAAAAGAGCAGCATCGGCATGCTTAGCACGTCGTTTGGTAGAAATCCACGTGCGCGTTCTGCCAAAAGCACCATTTGCATGCACATCTTGTGGTTTTGCAGAAAACTTCATCCGCGTCTACCAAAAGATGCATGTGCATGCTTAAAACGCGTTTTCGCACAAATGCATGCGCGGGTGCTAAAAAGAGCAGCATCGGCATGCTTAGCACGTCGTTTGGTAGAAATCCACGTGCGCGTTCTGCAAAAAGCACCATTTGCATGCACATCTTGTGGTTTTGCAGAAAACTTCATCCGCGTCTACCAAAAGATGCATGTGCATGCTTAAAACGCGTTTTCGCACAAATGCGTGCGCGGGTGCTAAAAAGAGCAGCATCGGCATGCTTAGCACGTCGTTTGGTAGAAATCCACGTGCGCGTTCTGCCAAAAGCACCATTTGCATGCACATCTTGTGGTTTTGCAGAAAACTTCATCCGCGTCTACCAAAAGATGCATGTGCATGCTTAAAACGCGTTTTCGCACAAATCCGTGCGCGGGTGCTAAAAAGAGCAGCATCGGCATGCTTAGCACGTCGTTTGGTAGAAATCCACGTGCGCGTTCTGCAAAAAGCACCATTTGCATGCACATCTTGTGGTTTTGCAGAAAACTTCATCCGCGTCTACCAAAAGATGCATGTGCATGCTTAAAACGCGTTTTCGCACAAATGCGTGCGCGGGTGCTAAAAAGAGCAGCATCGGCATGCTTAGCACGTCGTTTGGTAGAAATCCACGAGCGCGTTCTGCAAAAAGCACCATTTGCATGCACATCTTGTGGTTTTGCAGAAAACTTCATCCGCGTCTACCAGAAGATGCATGTGCATGCTTAAAACGCGTTTTCGCACAAATGCGTGCGCGGGTGCTAAAAAGAGCAGCATCGGCATGCTTAGCACGTCGTTTGGTAGAAATCCACGTGCGCGTTCTGCCAAAAGCACCATTTGCATGCACATCTTGTGGTTTTGCAGAAAACTTCATCCGCGTCTACCAAAAGATGCATGTGCATGCTTAAAACGCGTTTTCGCACAAATGCGTGCGCGGGTGCTAAAAAGAGCAGCATCGGCATGCTTTGCACGTCGTTTGGTAGAAATCCACGAGCGCGTTCTGCAAAAAGCACCATTTGCATGCACATCTTGTGGTTTTGCAGAAAACCATCCGCGTCTACCAAAGATGCATGTGCATGCTTAAAACGCGTTTTCGCACAAATGCGTGCGCGGGTGCTAAAAATAGCAGCATCGGCATGCTTAGCACGTCGTTTGGTAGAAATCCACGTGCGCGTTCTGCAAAAAGCACCATTTGCATGCACATCTTGTGGTTTTGCAGAAAACTTCATCCGTGTCTACCAAAAGATGCATGTGCATGCTTAAAACGCGTTTTCGCACAAATGCGTGCGCGGGTGCTAAAAAGAGCAGCATCGGCATGCTTAGCACGTCGTTTGGTAGAAATCCACGTGCGCGTTCTGCCAAAAGCACCATTTGCATGCACATCTTGTGGTTTTGCAGAAAACTTCATCCGCGTCTACCAAAAGATGCATGTGCATGCTTAAAACGCGTTTTCGCACAAATGCGTGCGCGGGTGCTAAAAAGAGCAGCATCGGCATGCTTAGCACGTCGTTTGGTAGAAATCCACGAGCGCGTTCTGCAAAAAGCACCATTTGCATGCACATCTTGTGGTTTTGCAGAAAACTTCATCCGCGTCTACCAGAAGATGCATGTGCATGCTTAAAACGCGTTTTCGCACAAATGCGTGCGCGGGTGCTAAAAAGAGCAGCATCGGCATGCTTAGCACGTCGTTTGGTAGAAATCCACGTGCGCGTTCTGCCAAAAGCACCATTTGCATGCACATCTTGTGGTGTGGTTTTGCAGAAAACTTCATCCGCGTCTACCAAAAGATGCATGTGCATGCTTAAAACGCGTTTTCGCACAAATCCGTGCGCGGGTGCTAAAAAGAGCAGCATCGGCATGCTTAGCACGTCGTTTGGTAGAAATCCACGAGCGCGTTCTGCAAAAAGCACCATTTGCATGCACATCTTGTGGTTTTGCAGAAAACTTCATCCGCGTCTACCAAAAGATGCATGTGCATGCTTAAAACGCGTTTTCGCACAAATGCGTGCGCGGGTGCTAAAAATAGCAGCATCGGCATGCTTAGCACGTAGTTTGGTAGAAATCCACGTGCGCGTTCTGCAAAAAGCACCATTTCCATGCACATCTTGTGGTTTTGCAGAAAACTTCATCCGCGTCTACCAAAAGATGCATGTGCATGCTTAAAACGCGTTTTCGCACAAATGCGTGCGCGGGTGCTAAAAAGAGCAGCATCGGCATGCTTAGCACGTCGTTTAGTAGAAATCCACGTGCGCGTTCTGCAAAAAGCACCATTTGCATGCACATCTTGTGGTTTTTGCAGAAAACTTCATCCGCGTCTAGCAAAAGATGCATGTGCATGCTTAAAACGCGTTTTCGCACAAATGCGTGCGCGGGTGCTAAAAAGAGCAGCATCGGCATGCTTAGCACGTCGTTTGGTAGAAATCCACGTGCGCGTTCTGCCAAAAGCACCATTTGCATGCACATCTTGTGGTTTTGCAGAAAACTTCATCCGCGTCTACCAAAAGATGCATGTGCATGCTTAAAACGCGTTTTCGCACAAATCCGTGCGCGGGTGCTAAAAAGAGCAGCATCGGCATGCTTAGCACGTCGTTTGGTAGAAATCCACGAGCGCGTTCTGCAAAAAGCACCATTTGTATGCACATCTTGTGGTTTTGCAGAAAACTTCATCCGCGTCTACCAAAAGATGCATGTGCATGCTTAAAACGCGTTTTCGCACAAATGCGTGCGCGGGTGCTAAAAAATAGCAGCATCGGCATGCTTAGCACGTCGTTTGGTAGAAATCCACGTGCGCGTTCTGCAAAAAGCACCATTTGCATGCACATCTTGTGGTTTTGCAGAAAACTTCATCCGCGTCTACCAAAAGATGCATGTGCATGCTTAAAACGCGTTTTCGCACAAATGCGTGCGCGGGTGCTAAAAAGAGCAGCATCGGCATGCTTAGCACGTCGTTTGGTAGAAATCCACGTGCGCGTTCTGCAAAAAGCACCATTTGCATGCACATCTTGTGGTTTTGCAGAAAACTTCATCCGCGTCTACCAAAAGATGCATGTGCATGCTTAAAACGCGTTTTCGCACAAATGCGTGCGCGGGTGCTAAAAAGAGCAGCATCGGCATGCTTTGCACGTAGTTTGGTAGAAATCCACGAGCGCGTTCTGCAAAAAGCACCATTTGCATGCACATCTTGTGGTTTTGCAGAAAACTTCATCCGCGTCTACCAAAAGCTGCATGTGCATGCTTAAAACGCGTTTTCGCACAAATGCGTGCGCGGGTGCTAAAAAGAGCAGCATCGGCATGCTTAGCACGTCGTTTGATAGACATCCACGTGCGCGTTCTGCCAAAAGCACCATTTGCATGCACATCTTGTGGTTTTGCAGAAAACTTCATCCGCGTCTACCAAAAGATGCATGTGCATGCTTAAAACGCGTTTTCGCTCAAATGCGTGCGCGGGTGCTAAAAAGAGCAGCATCGGCATGCTTTGCACGTCGTTTGGTAGAAATCCACGAGCGCGTTCTGCAAAAAGCACCATTTGCATGCACATCTTGTGGTTTTGCAGAAAACTTCATCCGCGTCTACCAAAAGATGCATGTGCATGCTTAAAACGCGTTTTCGCACAAATCCGTGCGCGGGTGCTAAAAAGAGCAGCATCGGCATGCTTAGCACGTCGTTTGGTAGAAATCCACGTGCGCGTTCTGCAAAAAGCACCATTTGCATGCACATCTTGTGGTTTTGCAGAAAACTTCATCCGCGTCTACCAAAAGATGCATGTGCATGCTTAAAACGCGTTTTCGCACAAATGCGTGCGCGGGTGCTAAAAAGAGCAGCATCGGCATGCTTTGCACGTAGTTTGGTAGAAATCCACGAGCGCGTTCTGCAAAAAGCACCATTTGCATGCACATCTTGTGGTTTTGCAGAAAACTTCATCCGCGTCTACCAAAAGATGCATGTGCATGCTTAAAACGCGTTTTCGCACAAATGCGTGCGCGGGTGCTAAAAAGAGCAGCATCGGCATGCTTAGCACGTCGTTTGATAGACATCCACGTGCGCGTTCTGCCAAAAGCACCATTTGCATGCACATCTTGTGGTTTTGCAGAAAACTTCATCCGCGTCTACCAAAAGATGCATGTGCATGCTTAAAACGCGTTTTCGCACAAATGCGTGCGCGGGTGCTAAAAAGAGCAGCATCGGCATGCTTTGCACGTCGTTTGGTAGAAATCCACGAGCGCGTTCTGCAAAAAGCACCATTTGCATGCACATCTTGTGGTTTTGCAGAAAACTTCATCCGCGTCTACCAAAAGATGCATGTGCATGCTTAAAACGCGTTTTCGCACAAATGCGTGCGCGGGTGCTAAAAAGAGCAGCATCGGCATGCTTAGCACGTCGTTTGGTAGAAATCCACGTGCGCGTTCTGCCAAAAGCACCATTTGCATGCACATCTTGTGGTTTTGCAGAAAACTTCATCCGCGTCTACCAAAAGATTCATGAGCATGCTTAAAACGCGTTTTCGCACAAATCCGTGCGCGGGTGCTAAAAAGAGCAGCATCGGCATGCTTAGCACGTCGTTTGGTAGAAATCCACGTGCGCGTTCTGCAAAAAGCACCATTTGCATGCACGTCTTGTGGTTTTGCAGAAAACTTCATCCGCGTCTACCAAAAGATGCATGGGCATGCTTAAAACGCGTTTTCGCACAAATGCGTGCGCGGGTGCTAAAAAGAGCAGCATCGGCATGCTTAGCACGTCGTTTGGTAGAAATCCACGTGCGCGTTCTGCCAAAAGCACCATTTGCATGCACATCTGGTGGTTTTGCAGAAAACTTCATCCGCGTCTACCAAAAGATGCATGTGCATGCTTAAAACGCGTTTTCGCACAAATCCGTGCGCGGGTGCTAAAAAGAGCAGCATCGGCAAGCTTAGCACGTCGTTTGGTAGAAATCAACGTGCGCGTTCTGCAAAAAGCACCATTTGCATACACATCTTGTGGTTTTGCAGAAAACTTCATCCGCGTCTACCAAAAGATGCATGTGCATGCTTAAAACGCGTTTTCGCACAAATGCGTGCGCGGGTGCTAAAAAGAGCAGCATCGGCATGCTTAGCACGTCGTTTGGTAGAAATCCACGTGCGCGTTCTGCCAAAAGCACCATTTGCATGCACATCTTGTGGTTTTGCAGAAAACTTCATCCGCGTCTACCAAAAGATGCATGTGCATGCTTAAAACGCGTTTTCGCACAAATCCGTGCGCGGGTGCTAAAAAGAGCAGCATCGGCATGCTTAGCACGTCGTTTGGTAGAAATCCACGTGCGCGTTCTGCCAAAAGCACCATTTGCATGCACATCTTGTGGTTTTGCAGAAAACTTCATCCGCGTCTACCAAAAGATGCATGTGCATGCTTAAAACGCGTTTTCGCACAAATGCGTGCGCGGGTGCTAAAAAGAGCAGCATCGGCATGCTTAGCACGTCGTTTGGTAGAAATCCACGAGCGCGTTCTGCAAAAAGCACCATTTGCATGCACATCTTGTGGTTTTGCAGAAAACTTCATCCGCGTCTACCAAAAGATGCATGTGCATGCTTAAAACGCGTTTTCGCACAAATCCGTGCGCGGGTGCTAAAAAGAGCAGCATCGGCATGCTTAGCACGTCGTTTGGTAGAAATCCACGTGCGCGTTCTGCAAAAAGCACCATTTGCATGCACATCTTGTGGTTTTGCAGAAAACTTCATCCGCGTCTACCAAAAGATGCATGTGCATGCTTAAAACGCGTTTTCGCACAAATGCGTGCGCGGGTGCTAAAAAGAGCAGCATCGCCATGCTTTGCACGTTGTTTGGTAGAAATCCACGAGCGCGTTCTGCAAAAAGCACCATTTGCATGCACATCTTGTGGTTTTGCAGAAAACTTCATCCGCGTCTACCAAAAGATGCATGTGCATGCTTAAAACGCGTTTTCGCACAAATGCGTGCGCGGGTGGTAAAAAGAGCAGCATCGGCATGCTTAGCACGTCGTTTGATAGACATCCACGTGCGCGTTCTGCCAAAAGCACCATTTGCATGCACATCTTGTGGTTTTGCAGAAAACTTCATCCGCGTCTACCAAAAGATGCATGTGCATGCTTAAAACGCGTTTTCGCACAAATGCGTGCGCGGGTGCTAAAAAGAGCAGCATCGGCATGCTTTGCACGTCGTTTGGTAGAAATCCACGAGCACGTTCTGCAAAAAGCACCATTTGCATGCACATCTTGTGGTTTTGCAGAAAACTTCATCCGCGTCTACCAAAAGATGCATGTGCATGCTTAAAACGCGTTTTCGCACAAATGCGTGCGCGGGTGCTAAAAAGAGCAGCATCGGCATGCTTAGCACGTCGTTTGGTAGAAATCCACGTGCGCGTTCTGCCAAAAGCACCATTTGCATGCACATCTTGTGGTTTTGCAGAAAACTTCATCCGCGTCTACCAAAAGATTCATGAGCATGCTTAAAACGCGTTTTCGCACAAATCCGTGCGCGGGTGCTAAAAAGAGCAGTATCGGCATGCTTAGCACGTCGTTTGGTAGAAATCCACGTGCGCGTTCTGCAAAAAGCACCATTTGCATGCACGTCTTGTGGTTTTGCAGAAAACTTCATCCGCGTCTACCAAAAGATGCATGGGCATGCTTAAAACGCGTTTTCGCACAAATGCGTGCGCGGGTGCTAAAAAGAGCAGCATCGGCATGCTTAGCACGTCGTTTGGTAGAAATCCACGTGCGCGTTCTGCCAAAAGCACCATTTGCATGCACATCTTGTGGTTTTGCAGAAAACTTCATCCGCGTCTACCAAAAGATGCATGTGCATGCTTAAAACGCGTTTTCGCACAAATCCGTGCGCGGGTGCTAAAAAGAGCAGCATCGGCAAGCTTAGCACGTCGTTTGGTAGAAATCAACGTGCGCGTTCTGCAAAAAGCACCATTTGCATACACATCTTGTGGTTTTGCAGAAAACTTCATCCGCGTCTACCAAAAGATGCATGTGCATGCTTAAAACGCGTTTTCGCACAAATGCGTGCGCGGGTGCTAAAAAGAGCAGCATCGGCATGCTTAGCACGTCGTTTGGTAGAAATCCACGTGCGCGTTCTGCCAAAAGCACCATTTGCATGCACATCTTGTGGTTTTGCAGAAAACTTCATCCGCGTCTACCAAAAGATGCATGTGCATGCTTAAAACGCGTTTTCGCACAAATCCGTGCGCGGGTGCTAAAAAGAGCAGCATCGGCATGCTTAGCACGTCGTTTGGTAGAAATCCACGTGCGCGTTCTGCAAAAAGCACCATTTGCATGCACATCTTGTGGTTTTGCAGAAAACTTCATCCGCGTCTACCAAAAGATGCATGTGCATGCTTAAAACGCGTTTTCGCACAAATGCGTGCGCGGGTGCTAAAAAGAGCAGCATCGGCATGCTTAGCACGTCGTTTGGTAGAAATCCACGTGCGCGTTCTGCCAAAAGCACCATTTGCATGCACATCTTGTGGTTTTGCAGAAAACTTCATCCGCGTCTACCAAAAGATGCATGTGCATGCTTAAAACGCGTTTTCGCACAAATCCGTGCGCGGGTGCTAAAAAGAGCAGCATCGGCATGCTTAGCACGTCGTTTGGTAGAAATCCACGTGCGCGTTCTGCAAAAAGCACCATTTGCATGCACGTCTTGTGGTTTTGCAGAAAACTTCATCCGCGTCTACCAAAAGATGCATGGGCATGCTTAAAACGCGTTTTCGTACAAATGCGTGCGCGGGTGCTAAAAAGAGCAGCATCGGCATGCTTAGCACGTCGTTTGGTAGAAATCCACGTGCGCGTTCTGCCAAAAGCACCATTTGCATGCACATCTTGTGGTTTTGCAGAAAACTTCATCCGCGTCTACCAAAAGATGCATGTGCATGCTTAAAACGCGTTTTCGCACAAATCCGTGCGCGGGTGCTAAAAAGAGCAGCATCGGCAAGCTTAGCACGTCGTTTGGTAGAAATCCACGTGCGCGTTCTGCAAAAAGCACCATTTGCATGCACATCTTGTGGTTTTGCAGAAAACTTCATCCGCGTCTACCAAAAGATGCATGTGCATGCTTAAAACGCGTTTTCGCACAAATGCGTGCGCGGGTGCTAAAAAGAGCAGCATCGGCATGCTTAGCACGTCGTTTGGTAGAAATCCACGTGCGCGTTCTGCAAAAAGCACCATTTGCATGCACATCTTGTGGTTTTGCAGAAAACTTCATCCGCGTTTACCAAAAGATGCATGTGCATGCTTAAAACGCGTTTTCGCACAAATCCGTGCGCGGGTGTTAAAAAGAGCAGCATCGGCAAGCTTAGCACGTCGTTTGGTAGAAATCCACGTGCGCGTTCTGCAAAAAGCACCATTTGCATGCACATCTTGTGGTTTTGCAGAAAACTTCATCCGCGTCTACCAAAAGATGCATGTGCATGCTTAAAACGCGTTTTCGCACAAATGCGTGCGCGGGTGCTAAAAAGAGCAGCATCGGCATGCTTAGCACGTCGTTTGGTGGACATCCACGTGCGCGTTCTGCAAAAAGCACCATTTGCATGCACATCTTGTGGTTTTGCAGAAAACTTCATCCGCGTCTACCAAAAGATGCATGTGCATGCTTAAAACGCGTTTTCGCACAAATGCGTGCGCGGGTGCTAAAAAGAGCAGCATCGGCATGCTTAGCACGTCGTTTGGTAGAAATCCACGAGCGCGTTCTGCAAAAAGCACCATTTGCATGCACATCTTGTGGTTTTGCAAACTTCATCCGCGTCTACCAAAAGATGCATGTGCATGCTTAAAACGCGTTTTCGCACAAATGCGTGCGCGGGTGCTAAAAAGAGCAGCATCGGCATGCTTAGCACGTCGTTTGGTAGAAATCCACGTGCGCGTTCTGCCAAAAGCACCATTTGCATGCACATCTTGTGGTTTTGCAGAAAACTTCATCCGCGTCTACCAAAAGATGCATGTGCATGCTTAAAACGCGTTTTCGCACAAATCCGTGCGCGGGTGCTAAAAAGAGCAGCATCGGCATGCTTAGCACGTCGTTTGGTAGAAATCCACGTGCGCGTTCTGCAAAAAGCACCATTTGCATGCACATCTTGTGGTTTTGCAGAAAACTTCATCCGCGTCTACCAAAAGATGCATGTGCATGCTTAAAACGCGTTTTCGCACAAATGCGTGCGCGGGTGCTAAAAAGAGCAGCATCGGCATGCTTAGCACGTCGTTTGGTAGAAATCCACGTGCGCGTTCTGCCAAAAGCACCATTTGCATGCACATCTTGTGGTTTTGCAGAAAACTTCATCCGCGTCTACCAAAAGATGCATGTGCATGCTTAAAACGCGTTTTCGCACAAATGCGTGCGCGGGTGCTAAAAATAGCAGCATCGGCATGCTTAGCACGTCGTTTGGTAGAAATCCACGTGCGCGTTCTGCAAAAAGCACCATTTGCATGCACATCTTGTGGTTTTGCAGAAAACTTCATCCGCGTCTACCAAAAGATGCATGTGCATGCTTAAAACGCGTTTTCGCACAAATGCGTGCGCGGGTGCTAAAAAGAGCAGCATCGGCATGCTTAGCACGTCGTTTGGTAGAAATCCACGTGCGCGTTCTGCCAAAAGCACCATTTGCATGCACATCTTGTGGTTTTGCAGAAAACTTCATCCGCGTCTACCAAAAGATGCATGTGCATGCTTAAAACGCGTTTTCGCACAAATCCGTGCGCGGGTGCTAAAAAGAGCAGCATCGGCATGCTTAGCACGTCGTTTGGTAGAAATCCACGTGCGCGTTCTGCAAAAAGCACCATTTGCATGCACATCTTGTGGTTTTGCAGAAAACTTCATCCGCGTCTACCAAAAGATGCATGTGCATGCTTAAAACGCGTTTTCGCACAAATGCGTGCGCGGGTGCTAAAAAGAGCAGCATCGGCATGCTTAGCACGTCGTTTGGTAGAAATCCACGTGCGCGTTCTGCCAAAAGCACCATTTGCATGCACATCTTGTGGTTTTGCAGAAAACTTCATCCGCGTCTACCAAAAGATGCATGTGCATGCTTAAAACGCGTTTTCGCACAAATCCGTGCGCGGGTGTTAAAAAGAGCAGCATCGGCAAGCTTAGCACGTCGTTTGGTAGAAATCCACGTGCGCGTTCTGCAAAAAGCACCATTTGCATGCACATCTTGTGGTTTTGCAGAAAACTTCATCCGCGTCTACCAAAAGATGCATGTGCATGCTTAAAACGCGTTTTCGCACAAATGCGTGCGCGGGTGCTAAAAAGAGCAGCATCGGCATGCTTAGCACGTCGTTTGGTGGACATCCACGTGCGCGTTCTGCAAAAAGCACCATTTGCATGCACATCTTGTGGTTTTGCAGAAAACTTCATCCGCGTCTACCAAAAGATGCATGTGCATGCTTAAAACGCGTTTTCGCACAAATGCGTGCGCGGGTGCTAAAAAGAGCAGCATCGGCATGCTTAGCACGTCGTTTGGTAGAAATCCACGAGCGCGTTCTGCAAAAAGCACCATTTGCATGCACATCTTGTGGTTTTGCAGAAAACTTCATCCGCGTCTACCAAAAGATGCATGTGCATGCTTAAAACGCGTTTTCGCACAAATGCGTGCACGGGTGCTAAAAATAGCAGCATCGGCATGCTTAGCACGTCGTTTGGTAGAAATCCACGTGCGCGTTCTGCAAAAAGCACCATTTGCATGCACATCTTGTGGTTTTGCAGAAAACTTCATCCGCGTCTACCAAAAGATGCATGTGCATGCTTAAAACGCGTTTTCGCACAAATGCGTGCGCGGGTGCTAAAAAGAGCAGCATCGGCATGCTTAGCACGTCGTTTGGTAGAAATCCACGAGCGCGTTCTGCAAAAAGCACCATTTGCATGCACATCTTGTGGTTTTGCAGAAAACTTCATCCGCGTCTACCAAAAGATGCATGTGCATGCTTAAAACGCGTTTTCGCACAAATGCGTGCGCGGGTGCTAAAAAGAGCAGCATCGGCATGCTTAGCACGTCGTTTGGTAGAAATCCACGTGCGCGTTCTGCCAAAAGCACCATTTGCATGCACATCTTGTGGTTTTGCAGAAAACTTCATCCGCGTCTACCAAAAGATGCATGTGCATGCTTAAAACGCGTTTTCGCACAAATCCGTGCGCGGGTGCTAAAAAGAGCAGCATCGGCATGCTTAGCACGTCGTTTGGTAGAAATCCACGAGCGCGTTCTGCAAAAAGCACCATTTGCATGCACATCTTGTGGTTTTGCAGAAAACTTCATCCGCGTCTACCAAAAGATGCATGTGCATGCTTAAAACGCGTTTTCGCACAAATGCGTGCGCGGGTGCTAAAAATAGCAGCATCGGCATGCTTAGCACGTAGTTTGGTAGAAATCCACGTGCGCGTTCTGCAAAAAGCACCATTTCCATGCACATCTTGTGGTTTTGCAGAAAACTTCATCCGCGTCTACCAAAAGATGCATGTGCATGCTTAAAACGCGTTTTCGCACAAATGCGTGCGCGGGTGCTAAAAAGAGCAGCATCGGCATGCTTAGCACGTCGTTTAGTAGAAATCCACGTGCGCGTTCTGCAAAAAGCACCATTTGCATGCACATCTTGTGGTTTTGCAGAAAACTTCATCCGCGTCTACCAAAAGATGCATGTGCATGCTTAAAACGCGTTTTCGCACAAATGCGTGCGCGGGTGCTAAAAAGAGCAGCATCGGCATGCTTAGCACGTCGTTTGGTAGAAATCCACGTGCGCGTTCTGCCAAAAGCACCATTTGCATGCACATCTTGTGGTTTTGCAGAAAACTTCATCCGCGTCTACCAAAAGATGCATGTGCATGCTTAAAACGCGTTTTCGCACAAATCCGTGCGCGGGTGCTAAAAAGAGCAGCATCGGCATGCTTAGCACGTCGTTTGGTAGAAATCCACGAGCGCGTTCTGCAAAAAGCACCATTTGTATGCACATCTTGTGGTTTTGCAGAAAACTTCATCCGCGTCTACCAAAAGATGCATGTGCATGCTTAAAACGCGTTTTCGCACAAATGCGTGCGCGGGTGCTAAAAATAGCAGCATCGGCATGCTTAGCACGTCGTTTGGTAGAAATCCACGTGCGCGTTCTGCAAAAAGCACCATTTGCATGCACATCTTGTGGTTTTGCAGAAAACTTCATCCGCGTCTACCAAAAGATGCATGTGCATGCTTAAAACGCGTTTTCGCACAAATGCGTGCGCGGGTGCTAAAAAGAGCAGCATCGGCATGCTTAGCACGTCGTTTGGTAGAAATCCACGTGCGCGTTCTGCAAAAAGCACCATTTGCATGCACATCTTGTGGTTTTGCAGAAAACTTCATCCGCGTCTACCAAAAGATGCATGTGCATGCTTAAAACGCGTTTTCGCACAAATGCGTGCGCGGGTGCTAAAAAGAGCAGCATCGGCATGCTTTGCACGTAGTTTGGTAGAAATCCACGAGCGCGTTCTGCAAAAAGCACCATTTGCATGCACATCTTGTGGTTTTGCAGAAAACTTCATCCGCGTCTACCAAAAGATGCATGTGCATGCTTAAAACGCGTTTTCGCACAAATGCGTGCGCGGGTGCTAAAAAGAGCAGCATCGGCATGCTTAGCACGTCGTTTGATAGACATCCACGTGCGCGTTCTGCCAAAAGCACCATTTGCATGCACATCTTGTGGTTTTGCAGAAAACTTCATCCGCGTCTACCAAAAGATGCATGTGCATGCTTAAAACGCGTTTTCGCTCAAATGCGTGCGCGGGTGCTAAAAAGAGCAGCATCGGCATGCTTTGCACGTCGTTTGGTAGAAATCCACGAGCGCGTTCTGCAAAAAGCACCATTTGCATGCACATCTTGTGGTTTTGCAGAAAACTTCATCCGCGTCTACCAAAAGATGCATGTGCATGCTTAAAACGCGTTTTCGCACAAATGCGTGCGCGGGTGCTAAAAATAGCAGCATCGGCATGCTTAGCACGTAGTTTGGTAGAAATCCACGTGCGCGTTCTGCAAAAAGCACCATTTCCATGCACATCTTGTGGTTTTGCAGAAAACTTCATCCGCGTCTACCAAAAGATGCATGTGCATGCTTAAAACGCGTTTTCGCACAAATGCGTGCGCGGGTGCTAAAAAGAGCAGCATCGGCATGCTTAGCACGTCGTTTAGTAGAAATCCACGTGCGCGTTCTGCAAAAAGCACCATTTCCATGCACATCTTGTGGTTTTGCAGAAAACTTCATCCGCGTCTACCAAAAGATGCATGTGCATGCTTAAAACGCGTTTTCGCACAAATGCGTGCGCGGGTGCTAAAAAGAGCAGCATCGGCATGCTTAGCACGTCGTTTAGTAGAAATCCACGTGCGCGTTCTGCAAAAAGCACCATTTGCATGCACATCTTGTGGTTTTGCAGAAAACTTCATCCGCGTCTACCAAAAGATGCATGTGCATGCTTAAAACGCGTTTTCGCACAAATGCGTGCGCGGGTGCTAAAAAGAGCAGCATCGGCATGCTTAGCACGTCGTTTGGTAGAAATCCACGTGCGCGTTCTGCCAAAAGCACCATTTGCATGCACATCTTGTGGTTTTGCAGAAAACTTCATCCGCGTCTACCAAAAGATGCATGTGCATGCTTAAAACGCGTTTTCGCACAAATCCGTGCGCGGGTGCTAAAAAGAGCAGCATCGGCATGCTTAGCACGTCGTTTGGTAGAAATCCACGAGCGCGTTCTGCAAAAAGCACCATTTGTATGCACATCTTGTGGTTTTGCAGAAAACTTCATCCGCGTCTACCAAAAGATGCATGTGCATGCTTAAAACGCGTTTTCGCACAAATGCGTGCGCGGGTGCTAAAAATAGCAGCATCGGCATGCTTAGCACGTCGTTTGGTAGAAATCCACGTGCGCGTTCTGCAAAAAGCACCATTTGCATGCACATCTTGTGGTTTTGCAGAAAACTTCATCCGCGTCTACCAAAAGATGCATGTGCATGCTTAAAACGCGTTTTCGCACAAATGCGTGCGCGGGTGCTAAAAAGAGCAGCATCGGCATGCTTAGCACGTCGTTTGGTAGAAATCCACGTGCGCGTTCTGCAAAAAGCACCATTTGCATGCACATCTTGTGGTTTTGCAGAAAACTTCATCCGCGTCTACCAAAAGATGCATGTGCATGCTTAAAACGCGTTTTCGCACAAATGCGTGCGCGGGTGCTAAAAAGAGCAGCATCGGCATGCTTTGCACGTAGTTTGGTAGAAATCCACGAGCGCGTTCTGCAAAAAGCACCATTTGCATGCACATCTTGTGGTTTTGCAGAAAACTTCATCCGCGTCTACCAAAAGATGCATGTGCATGCTTAAAACGCGTTTTCGCACAAATGCGTGCGCGGGTGCTAAAAAGAGCAGCATCGGCATGCTTAGCACGTCGTTTGATAGACATCCACGTGCGCGTTCTGCCAAAAGCACCATTTGCATGCACATCTTGTGGTTTTGCAGAAAACTTCATCCGCGTCTACCAAAAGATGCATGTGCATGCTTAAAACGCGTTTTCGCTCAAATGCGTGCGCGGGTGCTAAAAAGAGCAGCATCGGCATGCTTTGCACGTCGTTTGGTAGAAATCCACGAGCGCGTTCTGCAAAAAGCACCATTTGCATGCACATCTTGTGGTTTTGCAGAAAACTTCATCCGCGTCTACCAAAAGATGCATGTGCATGCTTAAAACGCGTTTTCGCACAAATGCGTGCGCGGGTGCTAAAAAGAGCAGCATCGGCATGCTTAGCACGTCGTTTGGTAGAAATCCACGTGCGCGTTCTGCCAAAAGCACCATTTGCATGCACATCTTGTGGTTTTGCAGAAAACTTCATCCGCGTCTACCAAAAGATTCATGAGCATGCTTAAAACGCGTTTTCGCACAAATCCGTGCGCGGGTGCTAAAAAGAGCAGCATCGGCATGCTTAGCACGTCGTTTGGTAGAAATCCACGTGCGCGTTCTGCAAAAAGCACCATTTGCATGCACGTCTTGTGGTTTTGCAGAAAACTTCATCCGCGTCTACCAAAAGATGCATGGGCATGCTTAAAACGCGTTTTCGCACAAATGCGTGCGCGGGTGCTAAAACGAGCAGCATCGGCATGCTTAGCACGTCGTTTGGTAGAAATCCACGTGCGCGTTCTGCCAAAAGCACCATTTGCATGCACATCTTGTGGTTTTGCAGAAAACTTCATCCGCGTCTACCAAAAGATGCATGTGCATGCTTAAAACGCGTTTTCGCACAAATCCGTGCGCGGGTGCTAAAAAGAGCAGCATCGGCAAGCTTAGCACGTCGTTTGGTAGAAATCAACGTGCGCGTTCTGCAAAAAGCACCATTTGCATACACATCTTGTGGTTTTGCAGAAAACTTCATCCGCGTCTACCAAAAGATGCATGTGCATGCTTAAAACGCGTTTTCGCACAAATGCGTGCGCGGGTGCTAAAAAGAGCAGCATCGGCATGCTTAGCACGTCGTTTGGTAGAAATCCACGTGCGCGTTCTGCCAAAAGCACCATTTGCATGCACATCTTGTGGTTTTGCAGAAAACTTCATCCGCGTCTACCAAAAGATGCATGTGCATGCTTAAAACGCGTTTTCGCACAAATCCGTGCGCGGGTGCTAAAAAGAGCAGCATCGGCATGCTTAGCACGTCGTTTGGTAGAAATCCACGTGCGCGTTCTGCCAAAAGCACCATTTGCATGCACATCTTGTGGTTTTGCAGAAAACTTCATCCGCGTCTACCAAAAGATGCATGTGCATGCTTAAAACGCGTTTTCGCACAAATGCGTGCGCGGGTGCTAAAAAGAGCAGCATCGGCATGCTTAGCACGTCGTTTGGTAGAAATCCACGAGCGCGTTCTGCAAAAAGCACCATTTGCATGCACATCTTGTGGTTTTGCAGAAAACTTCATCCGCGTCTACCAAAAGATGCATGTGCATGCTTAAAACGCGTTTTCGCACAAATCCGTGCGCGGGTGCTAAAAAGAGCAGCATCGGCATGCTTAGCACGTCGTTTGGTAGAAATCCACGTGCGCGTTCTGCAAAAAGCACCATTTGCATGCACATCTTGTGGTTTTGCAGAAAACTTCATCCGCGTCTACCAAAAGATGCATGTGCATGCTTAAAACGCGTTTTCGCACAAATGCGTGCGCGGGTGCTAAAAAGAGCAGCATCGGCATGCTTTGCACGTAGTTTGGTAGAAATCCACGAGCGCGTTCTGCAAAAAGCACCATTTGCATGCACATCTTGTGGTTTTGCAGAAAACTTCATCCGCGTCTACCAAAAGATGCATGTGCATGCTTAAAACGCGTTTTCGCACAAATGCGTGCGCGGGTGCTAAAAAGAGCAGCATCGGCATGCTTAGCACGTCGTTTGATAGACATCCACGTGCGCGTTCTGCCAAAAGCACCATTTGCATGCACATCTTGTGGTTTTGCAGAAAACTTCATCCGCGTCTACCAAAAGATGCATGTGCATGCTTAAAACGCGTTTTCGCACAAATGCGTGCGCGGGTGCTAAAAAGAGCAGCATCGGCATGCTTTGCACGTCGTTTGGTAGAAATCCACGAGCGCGTTCTGCAAAAAGCACCATTTGCATGCACATCTTGTGGTTTTGCAGAAAACTTCATCCGCGTCTACCAAAAGATGCATGTGCATGCTTAAAACGCGTTTTCGCACAAATGCGTGCGCGGGTGCTAAAAAGAGCAGCATCGGCATGCTTAGCACGTCGTTTGGTAGAAATCCACGTGCGCGTTCTGCCAAAAGCACCATTTGCATGCACATCTTGTGGTTTTGCAGAAAACTTCATCCGCGTCTACCAAAAGATTCATGAGCATGCTTAAAACGCGTTTTCGCACAAATCCGTGCGCGGGTGCTAAAAAGAGCAGCATCGGCATGCTTAGCACGTCGTTTGGTAGAAATCCACGTGCGCGTTCTGCAAAAAGCACCATTTGCATGCACGTCTTGTGGTTTTGCAGAAAACTTCATCCGCGTCTACCAAAAGATGCATGTGCATGCTTAAAACGCGTTTTCGCACAAATGCGTGCGCGGGTGCTAAAAAGAGCAGCATCGGCATGCTTAGCACGTCGTTTGGTAGAAATCCACGTGCGCGTTCTGCAAAAAGCACCATTTGCATGCACATCTTGTGGTTTTGCAGAAAACTTCATCCGCGTCTACCAAAAGATGCATGTGCATGCTTAAAACGCGTTTTCGCACAAATGCGTGCGCGGGTGCTAAAAAGAGCAGCATCGGCATGCTTTGCACGTAGTTTGGTAGAAATCCACGAGCGCGTTCTGCAAAAAGCACCATTTGCATGCACATCTTGTGGTTTTGCAGAAAACTTCATCCGCGTCTACCAAAAGATGCATGTGCATGCTTAAAACGCGTTTTCGCACAAATGCGTGCGCGGGTGCTAAAAAGAGCAGCATCGGCATGCTTAGCACGTCGTTTGATAGACATCCACGTGCACGTTCTGCCAAAAGCACCATTTGCATGCACATCTTGTGGTTTTGCAGAAAACTTCATCCGCGTCTACCAAAAGATGCATGTGCATGCTTAAAACGCGTTTTCGCTCAAATGCGTGCGCGGGTGCTAAAAAGAGCAGCATCGGCATGCTTTGCACGTCGTTTGGTAGAAATCCACGAGCGCGTTCTGCAAAAAGCACCATTTGCATGCACATCTTGTGGTTTTGCAGAAAACTTCATCCGCGTCTACCAAAAGATGCATGTGCATGCTTAAAACGCGTTTTCGCACAAATGCGTGCGCGGGTGCTAAAAAGAGCAGCATCGGCATGCTTAGCACGTCGTTTGGTAGAAATCCACGTGCGCGTTCTGCCAAAAGCACCATTTGCATGCACATCTTGTGGTTTTGCAGAAAACTTCATCCGCGTCTACCAAAAGATTCCTGAGCATGCTTAAAACGCGTTTTCGCACAAATCCGTGCGCGGGTGCTAAAAAGAGCAGCATCGGCATGCTTAGCACGTCGTTTGGTAGAAATCCACGTGCGCGTTCTGCAAAAAGCACCATTTGCATGCACGTCTTGTGGTTTTGCAGAAAACTTCATCCGCGTCTACCAAAAGATGCATGGGCATGCTTAAAACGCGTTTTCGCACAAATGCGTGCGCGGGTGCTAAAACGAGCAGCATCGGCATGCTTAGCACGTCGTTTGGTAGAAATCCACGTGCGCGTTCTGCCAAAAGCACCATTTGCATGCACATCTTGTGGTTTTGCAGAAAACTTCATCCGCGTCTACCAAAAGATGCATGTGCATGCTTAAAACGCGTTTTCGCACAAATCCGTGCGCGGGTGCTAAAAAGAGCAGCATCGGCAAGCTTAGCACGTCGTTTGGTAGAAATCAACGTGCGCGTTCTGCAAAAAGCACCATTTGCATACACATCTTGTGGTTTTGCAGAAAACTTCATCCGCGTCTACCAAAAGATGCATGTGCTTGCTTAAAACGCGTTTTCGCACAAATGCGTGCGCGGGTGCTAAAAAGAGCAGCATCGGCATGCTTAGCACGTCGTTTGGTAGAAATCCACGTGCGCGTTCTGCCAAAAGCACCATTTGCATGCACATCTTGTGGTTTTGCAGAAAACTTCATCCGCGTCTACCAAAAGATGCATGTGCATGCTTAAAACGCGTTTTCGCACAAATCCGTGCGCGGGTGCTAAAAAGAGCAGCATCGGCATGCTTAGCACGTCGTTTGGTAGAAATCCACGTGCGCGTTCTGCCAAAAGCACCATTTGCATGCACATCTTGTGGTTTTGCAGAAAACTTCATCCGCGTCTACCAAAAGATGCATGTGCATGCTTAAAACGCGTTTTCGCACAAATGCGTGCGCGGGTGCTAAAAAGAGCAGCATCGGCATGCTTAGCACGTCGTTTGGTAGAAATCCACGAGCGCGTTCTGCAAAAAGCACCATTTGCATGCACATCTTGTGGTTTTGCAGAAAACTTCATCCGCGTCTACCAAAAGATGCATGTGCATGCTTAAAACGCGTTTTCGCACAAATCCGTGCGCGGGTGCTAAAAAGAGCAGCATCGGCATGCTTAGCACGTCGTTTGGTAGAAATCCACGTGCGCGTTCTGCAAAAAGCACCATTTGCATGCACATCTTGTGGTTTTGCAGAAAACTTCATCCGCGTCTACCAAAAGATGCATGTGCATGCTTAAAACGCGTTTTCGCACAAATGCGTGCGCGGGTGCTAAAAAGAGCAGCATCGGCATGCTTTGCACGTAGTTTGGTAGAAATCCACGAGCGCGTTCTGCAAAAAGCACCATTTGCATGCACATCTTGTGGTTTTGCAGAAAACTTCATCCGCGTCTACCAAAAGATGCATGTGCATGCTTAAAACGCGTTTTCGCACAAATGCGTGCGCGGGTGCTAAAAAGAGCAGCATCGGCATGCTTAGCACGTCGTTTGATAGACATCCACGTGCGCGTTCTGCCAAAAGCACCATTTGCATGCACATCTTGTGGTTTTGCAGAAAACTTCATCCGCGTCTACCAAAAGATGCATGTGCATGCTTAAAACGCGTTTTCGCACAAATGCGTGCGCGGGTGCTAAAAAGAGCAGCATCGGCATGCTTTGCACGTCGTTTGGTAGAAATCCACGAGCGCGTTCTGCAAAAAGCACCATTTGCATGCACATCTTGTGGTTTTGCAGAAAACTTCATCCGCGTCTACCAAAAGATGCATGTGCATGCTTAAAACGCGTTTTCGCACAAATGCGTGCGCGGGTGCTAAAAAGAGCAGCATCGGCATGCTTAGCACGTCGTTTGGTAGAAATCCACGTGCGCGTTCTGCCAAAAGCACCATTTGCATGCACATCTTGTGGTTTTGCAGAAAACTTCATCCGCGTCTACCAAAAGATTCATGAGCATGCTTAAAACGCGTTTTCGCACAAATCCGTGCGCGGGTGCTAAAAAGAGCAGCATCGGCATGCTTAGCACGTCGTTTGGTAGAAATCCACGTGCGCGTTCTGCAAAAAGCACCATTTGCATGCACGTCTTGTGGTTTTGCAGAAAACTTCATCCGCGTCTACCAAAAGATGCATGGGCATGCTTAAAACGCGTTTTCGCACAAATGCGTGCGCGGGTGCTAAAAAGAGCAGCATCGGCATGCTTAGCACGTCGTTTGGTAGAAATCCACGTGCGCGTTCTGCCAAAAGCCCATTTGCATGCACATCTTGTGGTTTTGCAGAAAACTTCATCCGCGTCTACCAAAAGATGCATGTGCATGCTTAAAACGCGTTTTCGCACAAATCCGTGCGCGGGTGCTAAAAAGAGCAGCATCGGCAAGCTTAGCACGTCGTTTGGTAGAAATCAACGTGCGCGTTCTGCAAAAAGCACCATTTGCATACACATCTTGTGGTTTTGCAGAAAACTTCATCCGCGTCTACCAAAAGATGCATGTGCATGCTTAAAACGCGTTTTCGCACAAATGCGTGCGCGGGTGCTAAAAAGAGCAGCATCGGCATGCTTAGCACGTCGTTTGGTAGAAATCCACGTGCGCGTTCTGCCAAAAGCACCATTTGCATGCACATCTTGTGGTTTTGCAGAAAACTTCATCCGCGTCTACCAAAAGATGCATGTGCATGCTTAAAACGCGTTTTCGCACAAATCCGTGCGCGGGTGCTAAAAAGAGCAGCATCGGCATGCTTAGCACGTCGTTTGGTAGAAATCCACGTGCGCGTTCTGCAAAAAGCACCATTTGCATGCACATCTTGTGGTTTTGCAGAAAACTTCATCCGCGTCTACCAAAAGATGCATGTGCATGCTTAAAACGCGTTTTCGCACAAATGCGTGCGCGGGTGCTAAAAAGAGCAGCATCGGCATGCTTAGCACGTCGTTTGGTAGAAATCCACGTGCGCGTTCTGCCAAGAGCACCATTTGCATGCACATCTTGTGGTTTTGCAGAAAACTTCATCCGCGTCTACCAAAAGATGCATGTGCATGCTTAAAACGCGTTTTCGCACAAATCCGTGCGCGGGTGCTAAAAAGAGCAGCATCGGCATGCTTAGCACGTCGTTTGGTAGAAATCCACGTGCGCGTTCTGCACAAAGCACCATTTGCATGCACGTCTTGTGGTTTTGCAGAAAACTTCATCCGCGTCTACCAAAAGATGCATGGGCATGCTTAAAACGCGTTTTCGTACAAATGCGTGCGCGGGTGCTAAAAAGAGCAGCATCGGCATGCTTAGCACGTCGTTTGGTAGAAATCCACGTGCGCGTTCTGCCAAAAGCACCATTTGCATGCACATCTTGTGGTTTTGCAGAAAACTTCATCCGCGTCTACCAAAAGATGCATGTGCATGCTTAAAACGCGTTTTCGCACAAATCCGTGCGCGGGTGCTAAAAAGAGCAGCATCGGCAAGCTTAGCACGTCGTTTGGTAGAAATCCACGTGCGCGTTCTGCAAAAAGCACCATTTGTATGCACATCTTGTGGTTTTGCAGAAAACTTCATCCGCGTCTACCAAAAGATGCATGTGCATGCTTAAAACGCGTTTTCGCACAAATCCGTGCGCGGGTGCTAAAAAGAGCAGCATCGGCATGCTTAGCACGTCGTTTGCTAGAAATCCACGTGCGCGTTCTGCAAAAAGCACCATTTGCATGCACATCTTGTGGTTTTGCAGAAAACTTCATCCGCGTCTACCAAAAGATGCATGTGCATGCTTAAAACGCGTTTTCGCACAAATGCGTGCGCGGGTGCTAAAAAGAGCAGCATCGGCATGCTTAGCACGTCGTTTGGTAGAAATCCACGAGCGCGTTCTGCAAAAAGCACCATTTGCATGCACATCTTGTGGTTTTGCAAACTTCATCCGCGTCTACCAAAAGATGCATGTGCATGCTTAAAACGCGTTTTCGCACAAATGCGTGCGCGGGTGCTAAAAAGAGCAGCATCGGCATGCTTAGCACGTCGTTTGGTAGAAATCCACGTGCGCGTTCTGCCAAAAGCACCATTTGCATGCACATCTTGTGGTTTTGCAGAAAACTTCATCCGCGTCTACCAAAAGATGCATGTGCATGCTTAAAACGCGTTTTCGCACAAATCCGTGCGCGGGTGCTAAAAAGAGCAGCATCGGCATGCTTAGCACGTCGTTTGGTAGAAATCCACGTGCGCGTTCTGCAAAAAGCACCATTTGCATGCACATCTTGTGGTTTTGCAGAAAACTTCATCCGCGTCTACCAAAAGATGCATGTGCATGCTTAAAACGCGTTTTCGCACAAATGCGTGCGCGGGTGCTAAAAAGAGCAGCATCGGCATGCTTAGCACGTCGTTTGGTAGAAATCCACGTGCGCGTTCTGCCAAAAGCACCATTTGCATGCACATCTTGTGGTTTTGCAGAAAACTTCATCCGCGTCTACCAAAAGATGCATGTGCATGCTTAAAACGCGTTTTCGCACAAATGCGTGCGCGGGTGCTAAAAAGAGCAGCATCGGCATGCTTAGCACGTCGTTTGGTAGAAATCCACGTGCGCGTTCTGCCAAAAGCACCATTTGCATGCACATCTTGTGGTTTTGCAGAAAACTTCATCCGCGTCTACCAAAAGATGCATGTGCATGCTTAAAACGCGTTTTCGCACAAATGCGTGCGCGGGTGCTAAAAATAGCAGCATCGGCATGCTTAGCACGTCGTTTGGTAGAAATCCACGTGCGCGTTCTGCAAAAAGCACCATTTGCATGCACATCTTGTGGTTTTGCAGAAAACTTCATCCGCGTCTACCAAAAGATGCATGTGCATGCTTAAAACGCGTTTTCGCACAAATGCGTGCGCGGGTGCTAAAAAGAGCAGCATCGGCATGCTTAGCACGTCGTTTGGTAGAAATCCACGTGCGCGTTCTGCCAAAAGCACCATTTGCATGCACATCTTGTGGTTTTGCAGAAAACTTCATCCGCGTCTACCAAAAGATGCATGTGCATGCTTAAAACGCGTTTTCGCACAAATGCGTGCGCGGGTGCTAAAAAGAGCAGCATCGGCATGCTTAGCACGTCGTTTGGTAGAAATCCACGTGCGCGTTCTGCCAAAAGCACCATTTGCATGCACATCTTGTGGTTTTGCAGAAAACTTCATCCGCGTCTACCAAAAGATGCATGTGCATGCTTAAAACGCGTTTTCGCACAAATGCGTGCGCGGGTGCTAAAAAGAGCAGCATCGGCATGCTTTGCACGTAGTTTGGTAGAAATCCACGAGCGCGTTCTGCAAAAAGCACCATTTGCATGCACATCTTGTGGTTTTGCAGAAAACTTCATCCGCGTCTACCAAAAGATGCATGTCCATGCTTAAAACGCGTTTTCGCACAAATGCGTGCGCGGGTGCTAAAAAGAGCAGCATCGGCATGCTTAGCACGTCGTTTGATAGACATCCACGTGCGCGTTCTGCCAAAAGCACCATTTGCATGCACATCTTGTGGTTTTGCAGAAAACTTCATCCGCGTCTACCAAAAGATGCATGTGCATGCTTAAAACGCGTTTTCGCACAAATGCGTGCGCGGGTGCTAAAAAGAGCAGCATCGGCATGCTTTGCACGTCGTTTGGTAGAAATCCACGAGCGCGTTCTGCAAAAAGCACCATTTGCATGCACATCTTGTGGTTTTGCAGAAAACTTCATCCGCGTCTACCAAAAGATGCATGTGCATGCTTAAAACGCGTTTTCGCACAAATGCGTGCGCGGGTGCTAAAAAGAGCAGCATCGGCATGCTTTGCACGTAGTTTGGTAGAAATCCACGAGCGCGTTCTGCAAAAAGCACCATTTGCATGCACATCTTGTGGTTTTGCAGAAAACTTCATCCGCGTCTACCAAAAGATGCATGTGCATGCTTAAAACGCGTTTTCGCACAAATGCGTGCGCGGGTGCTAAAAAGAGCAGCATCGGCATGCTTAGCACGTCGTTTGATAGACATCCACGTGCGCGTTCTGCCAAAAGCACCATTTGCATGCACATCTTGTGGTTTTGCAGAAAACTTCATCCGCGTCTACCAAAAGATGCATGTGCATGCTTAAAACGCGTTTTCGCTCAAATGCGTGCGCGGGTGCTAAAAAGAGCAGCATCGGCATGCTTTGCACGTCGTTTGGTAGAAATCCACGAGCGCGTTCTGCAAAAAGCACCATTTGCATGCACATCTTGTGGTTTTGCAGAAAACTTCATCCGCGTCTACCAAAAGATGCATGTGCATGCTTAAAACGCGTTTTCGCACAAATGCGTGCGCGGGTGCTAAAAATAGCAGCATCGGCATGCTTAGCACGTAGTTTGGTAGAAATCCACGTGCGCGTTCTGCAAAAAGCACCATTTCCATGCACATCTTGTGGTTTTGCAGAAAACTTCATCCGCGTCTACCAAAAGATGCATGTGCATGCTTAAAACGCGTTTTCGCACAAATGCGTGCGCGGGTGCTAAAAATAGCAGCATCGGCATGCTTAGCACGTAGTTTGGTAGAAATCCACGTGCGCGTTCTGCAAAAAGCACCATTTCCATGCACATCTTGTGGTTTTGCAGAGAACTTCATCCGCGTCTACCAAAAGATGCATGTGCATGCTTAAAACGCGTTTTCGCACAAATGCGTGCGCGGGTGCTAAAAAGAGCAGCATCGGCATGCTTAGCACGTCGTTTAGTAGAAATCCACGTGCGCGTTCTGCAAAAAGCACCATTTGCATGCACATCTTGTGGTTTTGCAGAAAACTTCATCCGCGTCTACCAAAAGATGCATGTGCATGCTTAAAACGCGTTTTCGCACAAATGCGTGCGCGGGTGCTAAAAAGAGCAGCATCGGCATGCTTAGCACGTCGTTTGGTAGAAATCCACGTGCGCGTTCTGCCAAAAGCACCATTTGCATGCACATCTTGTGGTTTTGCAGAAAACTTCATCCGCGTCTACCAAAAGATGCATGTGCATGCTTAAAACGCGTTTTCGCACAAATCCGTGCGCGGGTGCTAAAAAGAGCAGCATCGGCATGCTTAGCACGTCGTTTGGTAGAAATCCACGAGCGCGTTCTGCAAAAAGCACCATTTGTATGCACATCTTGTGGTTTTGCAGAAAACTTCATCCGCGTCTACCAAAAGATGCATGTGCATGCTTAAAACGCGTTTTCGCACAAATGCGTGCGCGGGTGCTAAAAATAGCAGCATCGGCATGCTTAGCACGTCGTTTGGTAGAAATCCACGTGCGCGTTCTGCAAAAAGCACCATTTGCATGCACATCTTGTGGTTTTGCAGAAAACTTCATCCGCGTCTACCAAAAGATGCATGTGCATGCTTAAAACGCGTTTTCGCACAAATGCGTGCGCGGGTGCTAAAAAGAGCAGCATCGGCATGCTTAGCACGTCGTTTGGTAGAAATCCACGTGCGCGTTCTGCAAAAAGCACCATTTGCATGCACATCTTGTGGTTTTGCAGAAAACTTCATCCGCGTCTACCAAAAGATGCATGTGCATGCTTAAAACGCGTTTTCGCACAAATGCGTGCGCGGGTGCTAAAAAGAGCAGCATCGGCATGCTTTGCACGTAGTTTGGTAGAAATCCACGAGCGCGTTCTGCAAAAAGCACCATTTGCATGCACATCTTGTGGTTTTGCAGAAAACTTCATCCGCGTCTACCAAAAGATGCATGTGCATGCTTAAAACGCGTTTTCGCACAAATGCGTGCGCGGGTGCTAAAAAGAGCAGCATCGGCATGCTTAGCACGTCGTTTGATAGACATCCACGTGCGCGTTCTGCCAAAAGCACCATTTGCATGCACATCTTGTGGTTTTGCAGAAAACTTCATCCGCGTCTACCAAAAGATGCATGTGCATGCTTAAAACGCGTTTTCGCTCAAATGCGTGCGCGGGTGCTAAAAAGAGCAGCATCGGCATGCTTTGCACGTCGTTTGGTAGAAATCCACGAGCGCGTTCTGCAAAAAGCACCATTTGCATGCACATCTTGTGGTTTTGCAGAAAACTTCATCCGCGTCTACCAAAAGATGCATGTGCATGCTTAAAACGCGTTTTCGCACAAATGCGTGCGCGGGTGCTAAAAAGAGCAGCATCGGCATGCTTAGCACGTCGTTTGGTAGAAATCCACGTGCGCGTTCTGCCAAAAGCACCATTTGCATGCACATCTTGTGGTTTTGCAGAAAACTTCATCCGCGTCTACCAAAAGATTCATGAGCATGCTTAAAACGCGTTTTCGCACAAATCCGTGCGCGGGTGCTAAAAAGAGCAGCATCGGCATGCTTAGCACGTCGTTTGGTAGAAATCCACGTGCGCGTTCTGCAAAAAGCACCATTTGCATGCACGTCTTGTGGTTTTGCAGAAAACTTCATCCGCGTCTACCAAAAGATGCATGGGCATGCTTAAAACGCGTTTTCGCACAAATGCGTGCGCGGGTGCTAAAACGAGCAGCATCGGCATGCTTAGCACGTCGTTTGGTAGAAATCCACGTGCGCGTTCTGCCAAAAGCACCATTTGCATGCACATCTTGTGGTTTTGCAGAAAACTTCATCCGCGTCTACCAAAAGATGCATGTGCATGCTTAAAACGCGTTTTCGCACAAATCCGTGCGCGGGTGCTAAAAAGAGCAGCATCGGCAAGCTTAGCACGTCGTTTGGTAGAAATCAACGTGCGCGTTCTGCAAAAAGCACCATTTGCATACACATCTTGTGGTTTTGCAGAAAACTTCATCCGCGTCTACCAAAAGATGCATGTGCATGCTTAAAACGCGTTTTCGCACAAATGCGTGCGCGGGTGCTAAAAAGAGCAGCATCGGCATGCTTAGCACGTCGTTTGGTAGAAATCCACGTGCGCGTTCTGCCAAAAGCACCATTTGCATGCACATCTTGTGGTTTTGCAGAAAACTTCATCCGCGTCTACCAAAAGATGCATGTGCATGCTTAAAACGCGTTTTCGCACAAATCCGTGCGCGGGTGCTAAAAAGAGCAGCATCGGCATGCTTAGCACGTCGTTTGGTAGAAATCCACGTGCGCGTTCTGCCAAAAGCACCATTTGCATGCACATCTTGTGGTTTTGCAGAAAACTTCATCCGCGTCTACCAAAAGATGCATGTGCATGCTTAAAACGCGTTTTCGCACAAATGCGTGCGCGGGTGCTAAAAAGAGCAGCATCGGCATGCTTAGCACGTCGTTTGGTAGAAATCCACGAGCGCGTTCTGCAAAAAGCACCATTTGCATGCACATCTTGTGGTTTTGCAGAAAACTTCATCCGCGTCTACCAAAAGATGCATGTGCATGCTTAAAACGCGTTTTCGCACAAATCCGTGCGCGGGTGCTAAAAAGAGCAGCATCGGCATGCTTAGCACGTCGTTTGGTAGAAATCCACGTGCGCGTTCTGCAAAAAGCACCATTTGCATGCACATCTTGTGGTTTTGCAGAAAACTTCATCCGCGTCTACCAAAAGATGCATGTGCATGCTTAAAACGCGTTTTCGCACAAATGCGTGCGCGGGTGCTAAAAAGAGCAGCATCGGCATGCTTTGCACGTAGTTTGGTAGAAATCCACGAGCGCGTTCTGCAAAAAGCACCATTTGCATGCACATCTTGTGGTTTTGCAGAAAACTTCATCCGCGTCTACCAAAAGATGCATGTGCATGCTTAAAACGCGTTTTCGCACAAATGCGTGCGCGGGTGCTAAAAAGAGCAGCATCGGCATGCTTAGCACGTCGTTTGATAGACATCCACGTGCGCGTTCTGCCAAAAGCACCATTTGCATGCACATCTTGTGGTTTTGCAGAAAACTTCATCCGCGTCTACCAAAAGATGCATGTGCATGCTTAAAACGCGTTTTCGCACAAATGCGTGCGCGGGTGCTAAAAAGAGCAGCATCGGCATGCTTTGCACGTCGTTTGGTAGAAATCCACGAGCGCGTTCTGCAAAAAGCACCATTTGCATGCACATCTTGTGGTTTTGCAGAAAACTTCATCCGCGTCTACCAAAAGATGCATGTGCATGCTTAAAACGCGTTTTCGCACAAATGCGTGCGCGGGTGCTAAAAAGAGCAGCATCGGCATGCTTAGCACGTCGTTTGGTAGAAATCCACGTGCGCGTTCTGCCAAAAGCACCATTTGCATGCACATCTTGTGGTTTTGCAGAAAACTTCATCCGCGTCTACCAAAAGATTCATGAGCATGCTTAAAACGCGTTTTCGCACAAATCCGTGCGCGGGTGCTAAAAAGAGCAGCATCGGCATGCTTAGCACGTCGTTTGGTAGAAATCCACGTGCGCGTTCTGCAAAAAGCACCATTTGCATGCACGTCTTGTGGTTTTGCAGAAAACTTCATCCGCGTCTACCAAAAGATGCATGTGCATGCTTAAAACGCGTTTTCGCACAAATGCGTGCGCGGGTGCTAAAAAGAGCAGCATCGGCATGCTTAGCACGTCGTTTGGTAGAAATCCACGTGCGCGTTCTGCAAAAAGCACCATTTGCATGCACATCTTGTGGTTTTGCAGAAAACTTCATCCGCGTCTACCAAAAGATGCATGTGCATGCTTAAAACGCGTTTTCGCACAAATGCGTGCGCGGGTGCTAAAAAGAGCAGCATCGGCATGCTTTGCACGTAGTTTGGTAGAAATCCACGAGCGCGTTCTGCAAAAAGCACCATTTGCATGCACATCTTGTGGTTTTGCAGAAAACTTCATCCGCGTCTACCAAAAGATGCATGTGCATGCTTAAAACGCGTTTTCGCACAAATGCGTGCGCGGGTGCTAAAAAGAGCAGCATCGGCATGCTTAGCACGTCGTTTGATAGACATCCACGTGCACGTTCTGCCAAAAGCACCATTTGCATGCACATCTTGTGGTTTTGCAGAAAACTTCATCCGCGTCTACCAAAAGATGCATGTGCATGCTTAAAACGCGTTTTCGCTCAAATGCGTGCGCGGGTGCTAAAAAGAGCAGCATCGGCATGCTTTGCACGTCGTTTGGTAGAAATCCACGAGCGCGTTCTGCAAAAAGCACCATTTGCATGCACATCTTGTGGTTTTGCAGAAAACTTCATCCGCGTCTACCAAAAGATGCATGTGCATGCTTAAAACGCGTTTTCGCACAAATGCGTGCGCGGGTGCTAAAAAGAGCAGCATCGGCATGCTTAGCACGTCGTTTGGTAGAAATCCACGTGCGCGTTCTGCCAAAAGCACCATTTGCATGCACATCTTGTGGTTTTGCAGAAAACTTCATCCGCGTCTACCAAAAGATTCCTGAGCATGCTTAAAACGCGTTTTCGCACAAATCCGTGCGCGGGTGCTAAAAAGAGCAGCATCGGCATGCTTAGCACGTCGTTTGGTAGAAATCCACGTGCGCGTTCTGCAAAAAGCACCATTTGCATGCACGTCTTGTGGTTTTGCAGAAAACTTCATCCGCGTCTACCAAAAGATGCATGGGCATGCTTAAAACGCGTTTTCGCACAAATGCGTGCGCGGGTGCTAAAACGAGCAGCATCGGCATGCTTAGCACGTCGTTTGGTAGAAATCCACGTGCGCGTTCTGCCAAAAGCACCATTTGCATGCACATCTTGTGGTTTTGCAGAAAACTTCATCCGCGTCTACCAAAAGATGCATGTGCATGCTTAAAACGCGTTTTCGCACAAATCCGTGCGCGGGTGCTAAAAAGAGCAGCATCGGCAAGCTTAGCACGTCGTTTGGTAGAAATCAACGTGCGCGTTCTGCAAAAAGCACCATTTGCATACACATCTTGTGGTTTTGCAGAAAACTTCATCCGCGTCTACCAAAAGATGCATGTGCTTGCTTAAAACGCGTTTTCGCACAAATGCGTGCGCGGGTGCTAAAAAGAGCAGCATCGGCATGCTTAGCACGTCGTTTGGTAGAAATCCACGTGCGCGTTCTGCCAAAAGCACCATTTGCATGCACATCTTGTGGTTTTGCAGAAAACTTCATCCGCGTCTACCAAAAGATGCATGTGCATGCTTAAAACGCGTTTTCGCACAAATCCGTGCGCGGGTGCTAAAAAGAGCAGCATCGGCATGCTTAGCACGTCGTTTGGTAGAAATCCACGTGCGCGTTCTGCCAAAAGCACCATTTGCATGCACATCTTGTGGTTTTGCAGAAAACTTCATCCGCGTCTACCAAAAGATGCATGTGCATGCTTAAAACGCGTTTTCGCACAAATGCGTGCGCGGGTGCTAAAAAGAGCAGCATCGGCATGCTTAGCACGTCGTTTGGTAGAAATCCACGAGCGCGTTCTGCAAAAAGCACCATTTGCATGCACATCTTGTGGTTTTGCAGAAAACTTCATCCGCGTCTACCAAAAGATGCATGTGCATGCTTAAAACGCGTTTTCGCACAAATCCGTGCGCGGGTGCTAAAAAGAGCAGCATCGGCATGCTTAGCACGTCGTTTGGTAGAAATCCACGTGCGCGTTCTGCAAAAAGCACCATTTGCATGCACATCTTGTGGTTTTGCAGAAAACTTCATCCGCGTCTACCAAAAGATGCATGTGCATGCTTAAAACGCGTTTTCGCACAAATGCGTGCGCGGGTGCTAAAAAGAGCAGCATCGGCATGCTTTGCACGTAGTTTGGTAGAAATCCACGAGCGCGTTCTGCAAAAAGCACCATTTGCATGCACATCTTGTGGTTTTGCAGAAAACTTCATCCGCGTCTACCAAAAGATGCATGTGCATGCTTAAAACGCGTTTTCGCACAAATGCGTGCGCGGGTGCTAAAAAGAGCAGCATCGGCATGCTTAGCACGTCGTTTGATAGACATCCACGTGCGCGTTCTGCCAAAAGCACCATTTGCATGCACATCTTGTGGTTTTGCAGAAAACTTCATCCGCGTCTACCAAAAGATGCATGTGCATGCTTAAAACGCGTTTTCGCACAAATGCGTGCGCGGGTGCTAAAAAGAGCAGCATCGGCATGCTTTGCACGTCGTTTGGTAGAAATCCACGAGCGCGTTCTGCAAAAAGCACCATTTGCATGCACATCTTGTGGTTTTGCAGAAAACTTCATCCGCGTCTACCAAAAGATGCATGTGCATGCTTAAAACGCGTTTTCGCACAAATGCGTGCGCGGGTGCTAAAAAGAGCAGCATCGGCATGCTTAGCACGTCGTTTGGTAGAAATCCACGTGCGCGTTCTGCCAAAAGCACCATTTGCATGCACATCTTGTGGTTTTGCAGAAAACTTCATCCGCGTCTACCAAAAGATTCATGAGCATGCTTAAAACGCGTTTTCGCACAAATCCGTGCGCGGGTGCTAAAAAGAGCAGCATCGGCATGCTTAGCACGTCGTTTGGTAGAAATCCACGTGCGCGTTCTGCAAAAAGCACCATTTGCATGCACGTCTTGTGGTTTTGCAGAAAACTTCATCCGCGTCTACCAAAAGATGCATGGGCATGCTTAAAACGCGTTTTCGCACAAATGCGTGCGCGGGTGCTAAAAAGAGCAGCATCGGCATGCTTAGCACGTCGTTTGGTAGAAATCCACGTGCGCGTTCTGCCAAAAGCCCATTTGCATGCACATCTTGTGGTTTTGCAGAAAACTTCATCCGCGTCTACCAAAAGATGCATGTGCATGCTTAAAACGCGTTTTCGCACAAATCCGTGCGCGGGTGCTAAAAAGAGCAGCATCGGCAAGCTTAGCACGTCGTTTGGTAGAAATCAACGTGCGCGTTCTGCAAAAAGCACCATTTGCATACACATCTTGTGGTTTTGCAGAAAACTTCATCCGCGTCTACCAAAAGATGCATGTGCATGCTTAAAACGCGTTTTCGCACAAATGCGTGCGCGGGTGCTAAAAAGAGCAGCATCGGCATGCTTAGCACGTCGTTTGGTAGAAATCCACGTGCGCGTTCTGCCAAAAGCACCATTTGCATGCACATCTTGTGGTTTTGCAGAAAACTTCATCCGCGTCTACCAAAAGATGCATGTGCATGCTTAAAACGCGTTTTCGCACAAATCCGTGCGCGGGTGCTAAAAAGAGCAGCATCGGCATGCTTAGCACGTCGTTTGGTAGAAATCCACGTGCGCGTTCTGCAAAAAGCACCATTTGCATGCACATCTTGTGGTTTTGCAGAAAACTTCATCCGCGTCTACCAAAAGATGCATGTGCATGCTTAAAACGCGTTTTCGCACAAATGCGTGCGCGGGTGCTAAAAAGAGCAGCATCGGCATGCTTAGCACGTCGTTTGGTAGAAATCCACGTGCGCGTTCTGCCAAGAGCACCATTTGCATGCACATCTTGTGGTTTTGCAGAAAACTTCATCCGCGTCTACCAAAAGATGCATGTGCATGCTTAAAACGCGTTTTCGCACAAATCCGTGCGCGGGTGCTAAAAAGAGCAGCATCGGCATGCTTAGCACGTCGTTTGGTAGAAATCCACGTGCGCGTTCTGCACAAAGCACCATTTGCATGCACGTCTTGTGGTTTTGCAGAAAACTTCATCCGCGTCTACCAAAAGATGCATGGGCATGCTTAAAACGCGTTTTCGTACAAATGCGTGCGCGGGTGCTAAAAAGAGCAGCATCGGCATGCTTAGCACGTCGTTTGGTAGAAATCCACGTGCGCGTTCTGCCAAAAGCACCATTTGCATGCACATCTTGTGGTTTTGCAGAAAACTTCATCCGCGTCTACCAAAAGATGCATGTGCATGCTTAAAACGCGTTTTCGCACAAATCCGTGCGCGGGTGCTAAAAAGAGCAGCATCGGCAAGCTTAGCACGTCGTTTGGTAGAAATCCACGTGCGCGTTCTGCAAAAAGCACCATTTGTATGCACATCTTGTGGTTTTGCAGAAAACTTCATCCGCGTCTACCAAAAGATGCATGTGCATGCTTAAAACGCGTTTTCGCACAAATCCGTGCGCGGGTGCTAAAAAGAGCAGCATCGGCATGCTTAGCACGTCGTTTGCTAGAAATCCACGTGCGCGTTCTGCAAAAAGCACCATTTGCATGCACATCTTGTGGTTTTGCAGAAAACTTCATCCGCGTCTACCAAAAGATGCATGTGCATGCTTAAAACGCGTTTTCGCACAAATGCGTGCGCGGGTGCTAAAAAGAGCAGCATCGGCATGCTTAGCACGTCGTTTGGTAGAAATCCACGAGCGCGTTCTGCAAAAAGCACCATTTGCATGCACATCTTGTGGTTTTGCAAACTTCATCCGCGTCTACCAAAAGATGCATGTGCATGCTTAAAACGCGTTTTCGCACAAATGCGTGCGCGGGTGCTAAAAAGAGCAGCATCGGCATGCTTAGCACGTCGTTTGGTAGAAATCCACGTGCGCGTTCTGCCAAAAGCACCATTTGCATGCACATCTTGTGGTTTTGCAGAAAACTTCATCCGCGTCTACCAAAAGATGCATGTGCATGCTTAAAACGCGTTTTCGCACAAATCCGTGCGCGGGTGCTAAAAAGAGCAGCATCGGCATGCTTAGCACGTCGTTTGGTAGAAATCCACGTGCGCGTTCTGCAAAAAGCACCATTTGCATGCACATCTTGTGGTTTTGCAGAAAACTTCATCCGCGTCTACCAAAAGATGCATGTGCATGCTTAAAACGCGTTTTCGCACAAATGCGTGCGCGGGTGCTAAAAAGAGCAGCATCGGCATGCTTAGCACGTCGTTTGGTAGAAATCCACGTGCGCGTTCTGCCAAAAGCACCATTTGCATGCACATCTTGTGGTTTTGCAGAAAACTTCATCCGCGTCTACCAAAAGATGCATGTGCATGCTTAAAACGCGTTTTCGCACAAATGCGTGCGCGGGTGCTAAAAAGAGCAGCATCGGCATGCTTAGCACGTCGTTTGGTAGAAATCCACGTGCGCGTTCTGCCAAAAGCACCATTTGCATGCACATCTTGTGGTTTTGCAGAAAACTTCATCCGCGTCTACCAAAAGATGCATGTGCATGCTTAAAACGCGTTTTCGCACAAATGCGTGCGCGGGTGCTAAAAATAGCAGCATCGGCATGCTTAGCACGTCGTTTGGTAGAAATCCACGTGCGCGTTCTGCAAAAAGCACCATTTGCATGCACATCTTGTGGTTTTGCAGAAAACTTCATCCGCGTCTACCAAAAGATGCATGTGCATGCTTAAAACGCGTTTTCGCACAAATGCGTGCGCGGGTGCTAAAAAGAGCAGCATCGGCATGCTTAGCACGTCGTTTGGTAGAAATCCACGTGCGCGTTCTGCCAAAAGCACCATTTGCATGCACATCTTGTGGTTTTGCAGAAAACTTCATCCGCGTCTACCAAAAGATGCATGTGCATGCTTAAAACGCGTTTTCGCACAAATGCGTGCGCGGGTGCTAAAAAGAGCAGCATCGGCATGCTTAGCACGTCGTTTGGTAGAAATCCACGTGCGCGTTCTGCCAAAAGCACCATTTGCATGCACATCTTGTGGTTTTGCAGAAAACTTCATCCGCGTCTACCAAAAGATGCATGTGCATGCTTAAAACGCGTTTTCGCACAAATGCGTGCGCGGGTGCTAAAAAGAGCAGCATCGGCATGCTTTGCACGTAGTTTGGTAGAAATCCACGAGCGCGTTCTGCAAAAAGCACCATTTGCATGCACATCTTGTGGTTTTGCAGAAAACTTCATCCGCGTCTACCAAAAGATGCATGTCCATGCTTAAAACGCGTTTTCGCACAAATGCGTGCGCGGGTGCTAAAAAGAGCAGCATCGGCATGCTTAGCACGTCGTTTGATAGACATCCACGTGCGCGTTCTGCCAAAAGCACCATTTGCATGCACATCTTGTGGTTTTGCAGAAAACTTCATCCGCGTCTACCAAAAGATGCATGTGCATGCTTAAAACGCGTTTTCGCACAAATGCGTGCGCGGGTGCTAAAAAGAGCAGCATCGGCATGCTTTGCACGTCGTTTGGTAGAAATCCACGAGCGCGTTCTGCAAAAAGCACCATTTGCATGCACATCTTGTGGTTTTGCAGAAAACTTCATCCGCGTCTACCAAAAGATGCATGTGCATGCTTAAAACGCGTTTTCGCACAAATGCGTGCGCGGGTGCTAAAAAGAGCAGCATCGGCATGCTTAGCACGTCGTTTGGTAGAAATCCACGTGCGCGTTCTGCCAAAAGCACCATTTGCATGCACATCTTGTGGTTTTGCAGAAAACTTCATCCGCGTCTACCAAAAGATTCATGAGCATGCTTAAAACGCGTTTTCGCACAAATCCGTGCGCGGGTGCTAAAAAGAGCAGCATCGGCATGCTTAGCACGTCGTTTGGTAGAAATCCACGTGCGCGTTCTGCAAAAAGCACCATTTGCATGCACGTCTTGTGGTTTTGCAGAAAACTTCATCCGCGTCTACCAAAAGATGCATGGGCATGCTTAAAACGCGTTTTCGCACAAATGCGTGCGCGGGTGCTAAAAAGAGCAGCATCGGCATGCTTAGCACGTCGTTTGGTAGAAATCCACGTGCGCGTTCTGCCAAAAGCACCATTTGCATGCACATCTTGTGGTTTTGCAGAAAACTTCATCCGCGTCTACCAAAAGATGCATGTGCATGCTTAAAACGCGTTTTCGCACAAATCCGTGCGCGGGTGCTAAAAAGAGCAGCATCGGCAAGCTTAGCACGTCGTTTGGTAGAAATCAACGTGCGCGTTCTGCAAAAAGCGCCATTTGCATACACATCTTGTGGTTTTGCAGAAAACTTCATCCGCGTCTACCAAAAGATGCATGTGCATGCTTAAAACGCGTTTTCGCACAAATGCGTGCGCGGGTGCTAAAAAGAGCAGCATCGGCATGCTTAGCACGTCGTTTGGTAGAAATCCACGTGCGCGTTCTGCCAAAAGCACCATTTGCATGCACATCTTGTGGTTTTGCAGAAAACTTCATCCGCGTCTACCAAAAGATGCATGTGCATGCTTAAAACGCGTTTTCGCACAAATCCGTGCGCGGGTGCTAAAAAGAGCAGCATCGGCATGCTTAGCACGTCGTTTGCTAGAAATCCACGTGCGCGTTCTGCAAAAAGCACCATTTGCATGCACATCTTGTGGTTTTGCAGAAAACTTCATCCGCGTCTACCAAAAGATGCATGTGCATGCTTAAAACGCGTTTTCGCACAAATGCGTACGCGGGTGCTAAAAAGAGCAGCATCGGCATGCTTAGCACGTCGTTTGGTAGAAATCCACGTGCGCGTTCTGCCAAAAGCACCATTTGCATGCACATCTTGTGGTTTTGCAGAAAACTTCATCCGCGTCTACCAAAAGATGCATGTGCATGCTTAAAACGCGTTTTCGCACAAATCCGTGCGCGGGTGCTAAAAAGAGCAGCATCGGCATGCTTAGCACGTCGTTTGGTAGAAATCCACGTGCGCGTTCTGCAAAAAGCACCATTTGCATGCACATCTTGTGGTTTTGCAGAAAACTTCATCCGCGTCTACCAAAAGATGCATGTGCATGCTTAAAACGCGTTTTCGCACAAATGCGTGCGCGGGTGCTAAAAAGAGCAGCATCGGCATGCTTAGCACGTCGTTTGGTAGAAATCCACGTGCGCGTTCTGCCAAAAGCACCATTTGCATGCACATCTTGTGGTTTTGCAGAAAACTTCATCCGCGTCTACCAAAAGATGCATGTGCATGCTTAAAACGCGTTTTCGCACAAATGCGTGCGCGGGTGCTAAAAATAGCAGCATCGGCATGCTTAGCACGTCGTTTGGTAGAAATCCACGTGCGCGTTCTGCAAAAAGCACCATTTGCATGCACATCTTGTGGTTTTGCAGAAAACTTCATCCGCGTCTACCAAAAGATGCATGTGCATGCTTAAAACGCGTTTTCGCACAAATGCGTGCGCGGGTGCTAAAAAGAGCAGCATCGGCATGCTTAGCACGTCGTTTGGTAGAAATCCACGTGCGCGTTCTGCCAAAAGCACCATTTGCATGCACATCTTGTGGTTTTGCAGAAAACTTCATCCGCGTCTACCAAAAGATGCATGTGCATGCTTAAAACGCGTTTTCGCACAAATCCGTGCGCGGGTGCTAAAAAGAGCAGCATCGGCATGCTTAGCACGTCGTTTGGTAGAAATCCACGTGCGCGTTCTGCAAAAAGCACCATTTGCATGCACATCTTGTGGTTTTGCAGAAAACTTCATCCGCGTCTACCAAAAGATGCATGTGCATGCTTAAAACGCGTTTTCGCACAAATGCGTGCGCGGGTGCTAAAAAGAGCAGCATCGGCATGCTTAGCACGTCGTTTGGTAGAAATCCACGTGCGCGTTCTGCCAAAAGCACCATTTGCATGCACATCTTGTGGTTTTGCAGAAAACTTCATCCGCGTCTACCAAAAGATGCATGTGCATGCTTAAAACGCGTTTTCGCACAAATCCGTGCGCGGGTGTTAAAAAGAGCAGCATCGGCAACCTTAGCACGTCCTTTGGTAGAAATCCACGTGCGCGTTCTGCAAAAAGCACCATTTGCATGCACATCTTGTGGTTTTGCAGAAAACTTCATCCGCGTCTACCAAAAGATGCATGTGCATGCTTAAAACGCGTTTTCGCACAAATGCGTGCGCGGGTGCTAAAAAGAGCAGCATCGGCATGCTTAGCACGTCGTTTGGTAGACATCCACGTGCGCGTTCTGCAAAAAGCACCATTTGCATGCACATCTTGTGGTTTTGCAGAAAACTTCATCCGCGTCTACCAAAAGATGCATGTGCATGCTTAAAACGCGTTTTCGCACAAATGCGTGCGCGGGTGCTAAAAAGAGCAGCATCGGCATGCTTAGCACGTCGTTTGGTAGAAATTCACGTGCGCGTTCTGCCAAAAGCACCATTTGCATGCAGATCTTGTGGTTTTGCAGAAAACTTCATCCGCGTCTACCAAAAGATGCATGTGCATGCTTAAAACGCGTTTTCGCACAAATCCGTGCGCGGGTGCTAAAAAGAGCAGCATCGGCATGCTTAGCACGTCGTTTGGTAGAAATCCACGTGCGCGTTCTGCAAAAAGCACCATTTGCATGCACATCTTGTGGTTTTGCAGAAAACTTCATCCGCGTCTACCAAAAGATGCATGTGCATGCTTAAAACGCGTTTTCGCACAAATGCGTGCGCGGGTGCTAAAAAGAGCAGCATCGGCATGCTTAGCACGTCGTTTGGTAGAAATCCACGAGCGCGTTCTGCAAAAAGCACCATTTGCATGCACATCTTGTGGTTTTGCAGAAAACTTCATCCGCGTCTACCAAAAGATGCATGTGCATGCTTAAAACGCGTTTTCGCACAAATGCGTGCGCGGGTGCTAAAAAGAGCAGCATCGGCATGCTTAGCACGTCGTTTGGTAGAAATCCACGTGCGCGTTCTGCCAAAAGCACCATTTGCATGCACATCTTGTGGTTTTGCAGAAAACTTCATCCGCGTCTACCAAAAGATTCATGAGCATGCTTAAAACGCGTTTTCGCACAAATCCGTGCGCGGGTGCTAAAAAGAGCAGCATCGGCATGCTTAGCACGTCGTTTGGTAGAAATCCACGTGCGCGTTCTGCAAAAAGCACCATTTGCATGCACGTCTTGTGGTTTTGCAGAAAACTTCATCCGCGTCTACCAAAAGATGCATGGGCATGCTTAAAACGCGTTTTCGCACAAATGCGTGCGCGGGTGCTAAAAAGAGCAGCATCGGCATGCTTAGCACGTCGTTTGGTAGAAATCCACGTGCGCGTTCTGCCAAAAGCCCATTTGCATGCACATCTTGTGGTTTTGCAGAAAACTTCATCCGCGTCTACCAAAAGATGCATGTGCATGCTTAAAACGCGTTTTCGCACAAATCCGTGCGCGGGTGCTAAAAAGAGCAGCATCGGCAAGCTTAGCACGTCGTTTGGTAGAAATCAACGTGCGCGTTCTGCAAAAAGCACCATTTGCATACACATCTTGTGGTTTTGCAGAAAACTTCATCCGCGTCTACCAAAAGATGCATGTGCATGCTTAAAACGCGTTTTCGCACAAATGCGTGCGCGGGTGCTAAAAAGAGCAGCATCGGCATGCTTAGCACGTCGTTTGGTAGAAATCCACGTGCGCGTTCTGCCAAAAGCACCATTTGCATGCACATCTTGTGGTTTTGCAGAAAACTTCATCCGCGTCTACCAAAAGATGCATGTGCATGCTTAAAACGCGTTTTCGCACAAATCCGTGCGCGGGTGCTAAAAAGAGCAGCATCGGCATGCTTAGCACGTCGTTTGGTAGAAATCCACGTGCGCGTTCTGCAAAAAGCACCATTTGCATGCACATCTTGTGGTTTTGCAGAAAACTTCATCCGCGTCTACCAAAAGATGCATGTGCATGCTTAAAACGCGTTTTCGCACAAATGCGTGCGCGGGTGCTAAAAAGAGCAGCATCGGCATGCTTAGCACGTCGTTTGGTAGAAATCCACGTGCGCGTTCTGCCAAGAGCACCATTTGCATGCACATCTTGTGGTTTTGCAGAAAACTTCATCCGCGTCTACCAAAAGATGCATGTGCATGCTTAAAACGCGTTTTCGCACAAATCCGTGCGCGGGTGCTAAAAAGAGCAGCATCGGCATGCTTAGCACGTCGTTTGGTAGAAATCCACGTGCGCGTTCTGCACAAAGCACCATTTGCATGCACGTCTTGTGGTTTTGCAGAAAACTTCATCCGCGTCTACCAAAAGATGCATGGGCATGCTTAAAACGCGTTTTCGTACAAATGCGTGCGCGGGTGCTAAAAAGAGCAGCATCGGCATGCTTAGCACGTCGTTTGGTAGAAATCCACGTGCGCGTTCTGCCAAAAGCACCATTTGCATGCACATCTTGTGGTTTTGCAGAAAACTTCATCCGCGTCTACCAAAAGATGCATGTGCATGCTTAAAACGCGTTTTCGCACAAATCCGTGCGCGGGTGCTAAAAAGAGCAGCATCGGCAAGCTTAGCACGTCGTTTGGTAGAAATCCACGTGCGCGTTCTGCAAAAAGCACCATTTGTATGCACATCTTGTGGTTTTGCAGAAAACTTCATCCGCGTCTACCAAAAGATGCATGTGCATGCTTAAAACGCGTTTTCGCACAAATCCGTGCGCGGGTGCTAAAAAGAGCAGCATCGGCATGCTTAGCACGTCGTTTGCTAGAAATCCACGTGCGCGTTCTGCAAAAAGCACCATTTGCATGCACATCTTGTGGTTTTGCAGAAAACTTCATCCGCGTCTACCAAAAGATGCATGTGCATGCTTAAAACGCGTTTTCGCACAAATGCGTGCGCGGGTGCTAAAAAGAGCAGCATCGGCATGCTTAGCACGTCGTTTGGTAGAAATCCACGAGCGCGTTCTGCAAAAAGCACCATTTGCATGCACATCTTGTGGTTTTGCAAACTTCATCCGCGTCTACCAAAAGATGCATGTGCATGCTTAAAACGCGTTTTCGCACAAATGCGTGCGCGGGTGCTAAAAAGAGCAGCATCGGCATGCTTAGCACGTCGTTTGGTAGAAATCCACGTGCGCGTTCTGCCAAAAGCACCATTTGCATGCACATCTTGTGGTTTTGCAGAAAACTTCATCCGCGTCTACCAAAAGATGCATGTGCATGCTTAAAACGCGTTTTCGCACAAATCCGTGCGCGGGTGCTAAAAAGAGCAGCATCGGCATGCTTAGCACGTCGTTTGGTAGAAATCCACGTGCGCGTTCTGCAAAAAGCACCATTTGCATGCACATCTTGTGGTTTTGCAGAAAACTTCATCCGCGTCTACCAAAAGATGCATGTGCATGCTTAAAACGCGTTTTCGCACAAATGCGTGCGCGGGTGCTAAAAAGAGCAGCATCGGCATGCTTAGCACGTCGTTTGGTAGAAATCCACGTGCGCGTTCTGCCAAAAGCACCATTTGCATGCACATCTTGTGGTTTTGCAGAAAACTTCATCCGCGTCTACCAAAAGATGCATGTGCATGCTTAAAACGCGTTTTCGCACAAATGCGTGCGCGGGTGCTAAAAAGAGCAGCATCGGCATGCTTAGCACGTCGTTTGGTAGAAATCCACGTGCGCGTTCTGCCAAAAGCACCATTTGCATGCACATCTTGTGGTTTTGCAGAAAACTTCATCCGCGTCTACCAAAAGATGCATGTGCATGCTTAAAACGCGTTTTCGCACAAATGCGTGCGCGGGTGCTAAAAATAGCAGCATCGGCATGCTTAGCACGTCGTTTGGTAGAAATCCACGTGCGCGTTCTGCAAAAAGCACCATTTGCATGCACATCTTGTGGTTTTGCAGAAAACTTCATCCGCGTCTACCAAAAGATGCATGTGCATGCTTAAAACGCGTTTTCGCACAAATGCGTGCGCGGGTGCTAAAAAGAGCAGCATCGGCATGCTTAGCACGTCGTTTGGTAGAAATCCACGTGCGCGTTCTGCCAAAAGCACCATTTGCATGCACATCTTGTGGTTTTGCAGAAAACTTCATCCGCGTCTACCAAAAGATGCATGTGCATGCTTAAAACGCGTTTTCGCACAAATGCGTGCGCGGGTGCTAAAAAGAGCAGCATCGGCATGCTTAGCACGTCGTTTGGTAGAAATCCACGTGCGCGTTCTGCCAAAAGCACCATTTGCATGCACATCTTGTGGTTTTGCAGAAAACTTCATCCGCGTCTACCAAAAGATGCATGTGCATGCTTAAAACGCGTTTTCGCACAAATGCGTGCGCGGGTGCTAAAAAGAGCAGCATCGGCATGCTTTGCACGTAGTTTGGTAGAAATCCACGAGCGCGTTCTGCAAAAAGCACCATTTGCATGCACATCTTGTGGTTTTGCAGAAAACTTCATCCGCGTCTACCAAAAGATGCATGTCCATGCTTAAAACGCGTTTTCGCACAAATGCGTGCGCGGGTGCTAAAAAGAGCAGCATCGGCATGCTTAGCACGTCGTTTGATAGACATCCACGTGCGCGTTCTGCCAAAAGCACCATTTGCATGCACATCTTGTGGTTTTGCAGAAAACTTCATCCGCGTCTACCAAAAGATGCATGTGCATGCTTAAAACGCGTTTTCGCACAAATGCGTGCGCGGGTGCTAAAAAGAGCAGCATCGGCATGCTTTGCACGTCGTTTGGTAGAAATCCACGAGCGCGTTCTGCAAAAAGCACCATTTGCATGCACATCTTGTGGTTTTGCAGAAAACTTCATCCGCGTCTACCAAAAGATGCATGTGCATGCTTAAAACGCGTTTTCGCACAAATGCGTGCGCGGGTGCTAAAAAGAGCAGCATCGGCATGCTTAGCACGTCGTTTGGTAGAAATCCACGTGCGCGTTCTGCCAAAAGCACCATTTGCATGCACATCTTGTGGTTTTGCAGAAAACTTCATCCGCGTCTACCAAAAGATTCATGAGCATGCTTAAAACGCGTTTTCGCACAAATCCGTGCGCGGGTGCTAAAAAGAGCAGCATCGGCATGCTTAGCACGTCGTTTGGTAGAAATCCACGTGCGCGTTCTGCAAAAAGCACCATTTGCATGCACGTCTTGTGGTTTTGCAGAAAACTTCATCCGCGTCTACCAAAAGATGCATGGGCATGCTTAAAACGCGTTTTCGCACAAATGCGTGCGCGGGTGCTAAAAAGAGCAGCATCGGCATGCTTAGCACGTCGTTTGGTAGAAATCCACGTGCGCGTTCTGCCAAAAGCACCATTTGCATGCACATCTTGTGGTTTTGCAGAAAACTTCATCCGCGTCTACCAAAAGATGCATGTGCATGCTTAAAACGCGTTTTCGCACAAATCCGTGCGCGGGTGCTAAAAAGAGCAGCATCGGCAAGCTTAGCACGTCGTTTGGTAGAAATCAACGTGCGCGTTCTGCAAAAAGCGCCATTTGCATACACATCTTGTGGTTTTGCAGAAAACTTCATCCGCGTCTACCAAAAGATGCATGTGCATGCTTAAAACGCGTTTTCGCACAAATGCGTGCGCGGGTGCTAAAAAGAGCAGCATCGGCATGCTTAGCACGTCGTTTGGTAGAAATCCACGTGCGCGTTCTGCCAAAAGCACCATTTGCATGCACATCTTGTGGTTTTGCAGAAAACTTCATCCGCGTCTACCAAAAGATGCATGTGCATGCTTAAAACGCGTTTTCGCACAAATCCGTGCGCGGGTGCTAAAAAGAGCAGCATCGGCATGCTTAGCACGTCGTTTGCTAGAAATCCACGTGCGCGTTCTGCAAAAAGCACCATTTGCATGCACATCTTGTGGTTTTGCAGAAAACTTCATCCGCGTCTACCAAAAGATGCATGTGCATGCTTAAAACGCGTTTTCGCACAAATGCGTACGCGGGTGCTAAAAAGAGCAGCATCGGCATGCTTAGCACGTCGTTTGGTAGAAATCCACGTGCGCGTTCTGCCAAAAGCACCATTTGCATGCACATCTTGTGGTTTTGCAGAAAACTTCATCCGCGTCTACCAAAAGATGCATGTGCATGCTTAAAACGCGTTTTCGCACAAATCCGTGCGCGGGTGCTAAAAAGAGCAGCATCGGCATGCTTAGCACGTCGTTTGGTAGAAATCCACGTGCGCGTTCTGCAAAAAGCACCATTTGCATGCACATCTTGTGGTTTTGCAGAAAACTTCATCCGCGTCTACCAAAAGATGCATGTGCATGCTTAAAACGCGTTTTCGCACAAATGCGTGCGCGGGTGCTAAAAAGAGCAGCATCGGCATGCTTAGCACGTCGTTTGGTAGAAATCCACGTGCGCGTTCTGCCAAAAGCACCATTTGCATGCACATCTTGTGGTTTTGCAGAAAACTTCATCCGCGTCTACCAAAAGATGCATGTGCATGCTTAAAACGCGTTTTCGCACAAATGCGTGCGCGGGTGCTAAAAATAGCAGCATCGGCATGCTTAGCACGTCGTTTGGTAGAAATCCACGTGCGCGTTCTGCAAAAAGCACCATTTGCATGCACATCTTGTGGTTTTGCAGAAAACTTCATCCGCGTCTACCAAAAGATGCATGTGCATGCTTAAAACGCGTTTTCGCACAAATGCGTGCGCGGGTGCTAAAAAGAGCAGCATCGGCATGCTTAGCACGTCGTTTGGTAGAAATCCACGTGCGCGTTCTGCCAAAAGCACCATTTGCATGCACATCTTGTGGTTTTGCAGAAAACTTCATCCGCGTCTACCAAAAGATGCATGTGCATGCTTAAAACGCGTTTTCGCACAAATCCGTGCGCGGGTGCTAAAAAGAGCAGCATCGGCATGCTTAGCACGTCGTTTGGTAGAAATCCACGTGCGCGTTCTGCAAAAAGCACCATTTGCATGCACATCTTGTGGTTTTGCAGAAAACTTCATCCGCGTCTACCAAAAGATGCATGTGCATGCTTAAAACGCGTTTTCGCACAAATGCGTGCGCGGGTGCTAAAAAGAGCAGCATCGGCATGCTTAGCACGTCGTTTGGTAGAAATCCACGTGCGCGTTCTGCCAAAAGCACCATTTGCATGCACATCTTGTGGTTTTGCAGAAAACTTCATCCGCGTCTACCAAAAGATGCATGTGCATGCTTAAAACGCGTTTTCGCACAAATCCGTGCGCGGGTGTTAAAAAGAGCAGCATCGGCAACCTTAGCACGTCCTTTGGTAGAAATCCACGTGCGCGTTCTGCAAAAAGCACCATTTGCATGCACATCTTGTGGTTTTGCAGAAAACTTCATCCGCGTCTACCAAAAGATGCATGTGCATGCTTAAAACGCGTTTTCGCACAAATGCGTGCGCGGGTGCTAAAAAGAGCAGCATCGGCATGCTTAGCACGTCGTTTGGTAGACATCCACGTGCGCGTTCTGCAAAAAGCACCATTTGCATGCACATCTTGTGGTTTTGCAGAAAACTTCATCCGCGTCTACCAAAAGATGCATGTGCATGCTTAAAACGCGTTTTCGCACAAATGCGTGCGCGGGTGCTAAAAAGAGCAGCATCGGCATGCTTAGCACGTCGTTTGGTAGAAATTCACGTGCGCGTTCTGCCAAAAGCACCATTTGCATGCAGATCTTGTGGTTTTGCAGAAAACTTCATCCGCGTCTACCAAAAGATGCATGTGCATGCTTAAAACGCGTTTTCGCACAAATCCGTGCGCGGGTGCTAAAAAGAGCAGCATCGGCATGCTTAGCACGTCGTTTGGTAGAAATCCACGTGCGCGTTCTGCAAAAAGCACCATTTGCATGCACATCTTGTGGTTTTGCAGAAAACTTCATCCGCGTCTACCAAAAGATGCATGTGCATGCTTAAAACGCGTTTTCGCACAAATGCGTGCGCGGGTGCTAAAAAGAGCAGCATCGGCATGCTTAGCACGTCGTTTGGTAGAAATCCACGAGCGCGTTCTGCAAAAAGCACCATTTGCATGCACATCTTGTGGTTTTGCAGAAAACTTCATCCGCGTCTACCAAAAGATGCATGTGCATGCTTAAAACGCGTTTTCGCACAAATGCGTGCACGGGTGCTAAAAATAGCAGCATCGGCATGCTTAGCACGTCGTTTGGTAGAAATCCACGTGCGCGTTCTGCAAAAAGCACCATTTGCATGCACATCTTGTGGTTTTGCAGAAAACTTCATCCGCGTCTACCAAAAGATGCATGTGCATGCTTAAAACGCGTTTTCGCACAAATGCGTGCGCGGGTGCTAAAAAGAGCAGCATCGGCATGCTTAGCACGTCGTTTGGTAGAAATCCACGAGCGCGTTCTGCAAAAAGCACCATTTGCATGCACATCTTGTGGTTTTGCAGAAAACTTCATCCGCGTCTACCAAAAGATGCATGTGCATGCTTAAAACGCGTTTTCGCACAAATGCGTGCGCGGGTGCTAAAAAGAGCAGCATCGGCATGCTTTGCACGTAGTTTGGTAGAAATCCACGAGCGCGTTCTGCAAAAAGCACCATTTGCATGCACATCTTGTGGTTTTGCAGAAAACTTCATCCGCGTCTACCAAAAGATGCATGTGCATGCTTAAAACGCGTTTTCGCACAAATGCGTGCGCGGGTGCTAAAAAGAGCAGCATCGGCATGCTTAGCACGTCGTTTGATAGACATCCACGTGCGCGTTCTGCCAAAAGCACCATTTGCATGCACATCTTGTGGTTTTGCAGAAAACTTCATCCGCGTCTACCAAAAGATGCATGTGCATGCTTAAAACGCGTTTTCGCACAAATGCGTGCGCGGGTGCTAAAAAGAGCAGCATCGGCATGCTTTGCACGTCGTTTGGTAGAAATCCACGAGCGCGTTCTGCAAAAAGCACCATTTGCATGCACATCTTGTGGTTTTGCAGAAAACTTCATCCGCGTCTACCAAAAGATGCATGTGCATGCTTAAAACGCGTTTTCGCACAAATGCGTGCGCGGGTGCTAAAAAGAGCAGCATCGGCATGCTTAGCACGTCGTTTGGTAGAAATCCACGTGCGCGTTCTGCCAAAAGCACCATTTGCATGCACATCTTGTGGTTTTGCAGAAAACTTCATCCGCGTCTACCAAAAGATTCATGAGCATGCTTAAAACGCGTTTTCGCACAAATCCGTGCGCGGGTGCTAAAAAGAGCAGCATCGGCATGCTTAGCACGTCGTTTGGTAGAAATCCACGTGCGCGTTCTGCAAAAAGCACCATTTGCATGCACGTCTTGTGGTTTTGCAGAAAACTTCATCCGCGTCTACCAAAAGATGCATGTGCATGCTTAAAACGCGTTTTCGCACAAATGCGTGCGCGGGTGCTAAAAAGAGCAGCATCGGCATGCTTAGCACGTCGTTTGGTAGAAATCCACGAGCGCGTTCTGCAAAAAGCACCATTTGCATGCACATCTTGTGGTTTTGCAGAAAACTTCATCCGCGTCTACCAAAAGATGCATGTGCATGCTTAAAACGCGTTTTCGCACAAATCCGTGCGCGGGTGCTAAAAAGAGCAGCATCGGCATGCTTAGCACGTCGTTTGGTAGAAATCCACGTGCGCGTTCTGCAAAAAGCACCATTTGCATGCACATCTTGTGGTTTTGCAGAAAACTTCATCCGCGTCTACCAAAAGATGCATGTGCATGCTTAAAACGCGTTTTCGCACAAATGCGTGCGCGGGTGCTAAAAAGAGCAGCATCGGCATGCTTTGCACGTAGTTTGGTAGAAATCCACGAGCGCGTTCTGCAAAAAGCACCATTTGCATGCACATCTTGTGGTTTTGCAGAAAACTTCATCCGCGTCTACCAAAAGATGCATGTGCATGCTTAAAACGCGTTTTCGCACAAATGCGTGCGCGGGTGCTAAAAAGAGCAGCATCGGCATGCTTAGCACGTCGTTTGATAGACATCCACGTGCGCGTTCTGCCAAAAGCACCATTTGCATGCACATCTTGTGGTTTTGCAGAAAACTTCATCCGCGTCTACCAAAAGATGCATGTGCATGCTTAAAACGCGTTTTCGCACAAATGCGTGCGCGGGTGCTAAAAAGAGCAGCATCGGCATGCTTTGCACGTCGTTTGGTAGAAATCCACGAGCGCGTTCTGCAAAAAGCACCATTTGCATGCACATCTTGTGGTTTTGCAGAAAACTTCATCCGCGTCTACCAAAAGATGCATGTGCATGCTTAAAACGCGTTTTCGCACAAATGCGTGCGCGGGTGCTAAAAAGAGCAGCATCGGCATGCTTAGCACGTCGTTTGGTAGAAATCCACGTGCGCGTTCTGCCAAAAGCACCATTTGCATGCACATCTTGTGGTTTTGCAGAAAACTTCATCCGCGTCTACCAAAAGATTCATGAGCATGCTTAAAACGCGTTTTCGCACAAATGCGTGCGCGGGTGCTAAAAAGAGCAGCATCGGCATGCTTTGCACGTCGTTTGGTAGAAATCCACGAGCGCGTTCTGCAAAAAGCACCATTTGCATGCACATCTTGTGGTTTTGCAGAAAACTTCATCCGCGTCTACCAAAAGATGCATGTGCATGCTTAAAACGCGTTTTCGCACAAATGCGTGCGCGGGTGCTAAAAAGAGCAGCATCGGCATGCTTAGCACGTCGTTTGGTAGAAATCCACGTGCGCGTTCTGCCAAAAGCACCATTTGCATGCACATCTTGTGGTTTTGCAGAAAACTTCATCCGCGTCTACCAAAAGATTCATGAGCATGCTTAAAACGCGTTTTCGCACAAATCCGTGCGCGGGTGCTAAAAAGAGCAGCATCGGCATGCTTAGCACGTCGTTTGGTAGAAATCCACGAGCGCGTTCTGCAAAAAGCACCATTTGCATGCACATCTTGTGGTTTTGCAGAAAACTTCATCCGCGTCTACCAAAAGATGCATGTGCATGCTTAAAACGCGTTTTCGCACAAATGCGTGCGCGGGTGCTAAAAAGAGCAGCATCGGCATGCTTAGCACGTCGTTTGGTAGACATCCACGTGCGCGTTCTGCAAAAAGCACCATTTGCATGCACATCTTGTGGTTTTGCAGAAAACTTCATCCGCGTCTACCAAAAGATGCATGTGCATGCTTAAAACGCGTTTTCGCACAAATGCGTGCGCGGGTGCTAAAAAGAGCAGCATCGGCATGCTTAGCACGTCGTTTGGTAGAAATTCACGTGCGCGTTCTGCCAAAAGCACCATTTGCATGCAGATCTTGTGGTTTTGCAGAAAACTTCATCCGCGTCTACCAAAAGATGCATGTGCATGCTTAAAACGCGTTTTCGCACAAATCCGTGCGCGGGTGCTAAAAAGAGCAGCATCGGCATGCTTAGCACGTCGTTTGGTAGAAATCCACGTGCGCGTTCTGCAAAAAGCACCATTTGCATGCACATCTTGTGGTTTTGCAGAAAACTTCATCCGCGTCTACCAAAAGATGCATGTGCATGCTTAAAACGCGTTTTCGCACAAATGCGTGCGCGGGTGCTAAAAAGAGCAGCATCGGCATGCTTAGCACGTCGTTTGGTAGAAATCCACGAGCGCGTTCTGCAAAAAGCACCATTTGCATGCACATCTTGTGGTTTTGCAGAAAACTTCATCCGCGTCTACCAAAAGATGCATGTGCATGCTTAAAACGCGTTTTCGCACAAATGCGTGCACGGGTGCTAAAAATAGCAGCATCGGCATGCTTAGCACGTCGTTTGGTAGAAATCCACGTGCGCGTTCTGCAAAAAGCACCATTTGCATGCACATCTTGTGGTTTTGCAGAAAACTTCATCCGCGTCTACCAAAAGATGCATGTGCATGCTTAAAACGCGTTTTCGCACAAATGCGTGCGCGGGTGCTAAAAAGAGCAGCATCGGCATGCTTAGCACGTCGTTTGGTAGAAATCCACGAGCGCGTTCTGCAAAAAGCACCATTTGCATGCACATCTTGTGGTTTTGCAGAAAACTTCATCCGCGTCTACCAAAAGATGCATGTGCATGCTTAAAACGCGTTTTCGCACAAATGCGTGCGCGGGTGCTAAAAAGAGCAGCATCGGCATGCTTTGCACGTAGTTTGGTAGAAATCCACGAGCGCGTTCTGCAAAAAGCACCATTTGCATGCACATCTTGTGGTTTTGCAGAAAACTTCATCCGCGTCTACCAAAAGATGCATGTGCATGCTTAAAACGCGTTTTCGCACAAATGCGTGCGCGGGTGCTAAAAAGAGCAGCATCGGCATGCTTAGCACGTCGTTTGATAGACATCCACGTGCGCGTTCTGCCAAAAGCACCATTTGCATGCACATCTTGTGGTTTTGCAGAAAACTTCATCCGCGTCTACCAAAAGATGCATGTGCATGCTTAAAACGCGTTTTCGCACAAATGCGTGCGCGGGTGCTAAAAAGAGCAGCATCGGCATGCTTTGCACGTCGTTTGGTAGAAATCCACGAGCGCGTTCTGCAAAAAGCACCATTTGCATGCACATCTTGTGGTTTTGCAGAAAACTTCATCCGCGTCTACCAAAAGATGCATGTGCATGCTTAAAACGCGTTTTCGCACAAATGCGTGCGCGGGTGCTAAAAAGAGCAGCATCGGCATGCTTAGCACGTCGTTTGGTAGAAATCCACGTGCGCGTTCTGCCAAAAGCACCATTTGCATGCACATCTTGTGGTTTTGCAGAAAACTTCATCCGCGTCTACCAAAAGATTCATGAGCATGCTTAAAACGCGTTTTCGCACAAATCCGTGCGCGGGTGCTAAAAAGAGCAGCATCGGCATGCTTAGCACGTCGTTTGGTAGAAATCCACGTGCGCGTTCTGCAAAAAGCACCATTTGCATGCACGTCTTGTGGTTTTGCAGAAAACTTCATCCGCGTCTACCAAAAGATGCATGTGCATGCTTAAAACGCGTTTTCGCACAAATGCGTGCGCGGGTGCTAAAAAGAGCAGCATCGGCATGCTTAGCACGTCGTTTGGTAGAAATCCACGAGCGCGTTCTGCAAAAAGCACCATTTGCATGCACATCTTGTGGTTTTGCAGAAAACTTCATCCGCGTCTACCAAAAGATGCATGTGCATGCTTAAAACGCGTTTTCGCACAAATCCGTGCGCGGGTGCTAAAAAGAGCAGCATCGGCATGCTTAGCACGTCGTTTGGTAGAAATCCACGTGCGCGTTCTGCAAAAAGCACCATTTGCATGCACATCTTGTGGTTTTGCAGAAAACTTCATCCGCGTCTACCAAAAGATGCATGTGCATGCTTAAAACGCGTTTTCGCACAAATGCGTGCGCGGGTGCTAAAAAGAGCAGCATCGGCATGCTTTGCACGTAGTTTGGTAGAAATCCACGAGCGCGTTCTGCAAAAAGCACCATTTGCATGCACATCTTGTGGTTTTGCAGAAAACTTCATCCGCGTCTACCAAAAGATGCATGTGCATGCTTAAAACGCGTTTTCGCACAAATGCGTGCGCGGGTGCTAAAAAGAGCAGCATCGGCATGCTTAGCACGTCGTTTGGTAGAAATCCACGTGCGCGTTCTGCCAAAAGCACCATTTGCATGCACATCTTGTGGTTTTGCAGAAAACTTCATCCGCGTCTACCAAAAGATTCATGAGCATGCTTAAAACGCGTTTTCGCACAAATCCGTGCGCGGGTGCTAAAAAGAGCAGCATCGGCATGCTTAGCACGTCGTTTGGTAGAAATCCACGTGCGCGTTCTGCAAAAAGCACCATTTGCATGCACGTCTTGTGGTTTTGCAGAAAACTTCATCCGCGTCTACCAAAAGATGCATGGGCATGCTTAAAACGCGTTTTCGCACAAATGCGTGCGCGGGTGCTAAAAAGAGCAGCATCGGCATGCTTAGCACGTCGTTTGGTAGAAATCCACGTGCGCGTTCTGCCAAAAGCCCATTTGCATGCACATCTTGTGGTTTTGCAGAAAACTTCATCCGCGTCTACCAAAAGATGCATGTGCATGCTTAAAACGCGTTTTCGCACAAATCCGTGCGCGGGTGCTAAAAAGAGCAGCATCGGCAAGCTTAGCACGTCGTTTGGTAGAAATCAACGTGCGCGTTCTGCAAAAAGCACCATTTGCATACACATCTTGTGGTTTTGCAGAAAACTTCATCCGCGTCTACCAAAAGATGCATGTGCATGCTTAAAACGCGTTTTCGCACAAATGCGTGCGCGGGTGCTAAAAAGAGCAGCATCGGCATGCTTAGCACGTCGTTTGGTAGAAATCCACGTGCGCGTTCTGCCAAAAGCACCATTTGCATGCACATCTTGTGGTTTTGCAGAAAACTTCATCCGCGTCTACCAAAAGATGCATGTGCATGCTTAAAACGCGTTTTCGCACAAATCCGTGCGCGGGTGCTAAAAAGAGCAGCATCGGCATGCTTAGCACGTCGTTTGGTAGAAATCCACGTGCGCGTTCTGCAAAAAGCACCATTTGCATGCACATCTTGTGGTTTTGCAGAAAACTTCATCCGCGTCTACCAAAAGATGCATGTGCATGCTTAAAACGCGTTTTCGCACAAATGCGTGCGCGGGTGCTAAAAAGAGCAGCATCGGCATGCTTAGCACGTCGTTTGGTAGAAATCCACGTGCGCGTTCTGCAAAAAGCACCATTTGCATGCACGTCTTGTGGTTTTGCAGAAAACTTCATCCGCGTCTACCAAAAGATGCATGTGCATGCTTAAAACGCGTTTTCGCACAAATGCGTGCGCGGGTGCTAAAAAGAGCAGCATCGGCATGCTTAGCACGTCGTTTGGTAGAAATCCACGAGCGCGTTCTGCAAAAAGCACCATTTGCATGCACATCTTGTGGTTTTGCAGAAAACTTCATCCGCGTCTACCAAAAGATGCATGTGCATGCTTAAAACGCGTTTTCGCACAAATCCGTGCGCGGGTGCTAAAAAGAGCAGCATCGGCATGCTTAGCACGTCGTTTGGTAGAAATCCACGTGCGCGTTCTGCAAAAAGCACCATTTGCATGCACATCTTGTGGTTTTGCAGAAAACTTCATCCGCGTCTACCAAAAGATGCATGTGCATGCTTAAAACGCGTTTTCGCACAAATGCGTGCGCGGGTGCTAAAAAGAGCAGCATCGGCATGCTTTGCACGTAGTTTGGTAGAAATCCACGAGCGCGTTCTGCAAAAAGCACCATTTGCATGCACATCTTGTGGTTTTGCAGAAAACTTCATCCGCGTCTACCAAAAGATGCATGTGCATGCTTAAAACGCGTTTTCGCACAAATGCGTGCGCGGGTGCTAAAAAGAGCAGCATCGGCATGCTTAGCACGTCGTTTGATAGACATCCACGTGCGCGTTCTGCCAAAAGCACCATTTGCATGCACATCTTGTGGTTTTGCAGAAAACTTCATCCGCGTCTACCAAAAGATGCATGTGCATGCTTAAAACGCGTTTTCGCACAAATGCGTGCGCGGGTGCTAAAAAGAGCAGCATCGGCATGCTTTGCACGTCGTTTGGTAGAAATCCACGAGCGCGTTCTGCAAAAAGCACCATTTGCATGCACATCTTGTGGTTTTGCAGAAAACTTCATCCGCGTCTACCAAAAGATGCATGTGCATGCTTAAAACGCGTTTTCGCACAAATGCGTGCGCGGGTGCTAAAAAGAGCAGCATCGGCATGCTTAGCACGTCGTTTGGTAGAAATCCACGTGCGCGTTCTGCCAAAAGCACCATTTGCATGCACATCTTGTGGTTTTGCAGAAAACTTCATCCGCGTCTACCAAAAGATTCATGAGCATGCTTAAAACGCGTTTTCGCACAAATCCGTGCGCGGGTGCTAAAAAGAGCAGCATCGGCATGCTTAGCACGTCGTTTGGTAGAAATCCACGTGCGCGTTCTGCAAAAAGCACCATTTGCATGCACGTCTTGTGGTTTTGCAGAAAACTTCATCCGCGTCTACCAAAAGATGCATGGGCATGCTTAAAACGCGTTTTCGCACAAATGCGTGCGCGGGTGCTAAAAAGAGCAGCATCGGCATGCTTAGCACGTCGTTTGGTAGAAATCCACGTGCGCGTTCTGCCAAAAGCCCATTTGCATGCACATCTTGTGGTTTTGCAGAAAACTTCATCCGCGTCTACCAAAAGATGCATGTGCATGCTTAAAACGCGTTTTCGCACAAATCCGTGCGCGGGTGCTAAAAAGAGCAGCATCGGCAAGCTTAGCACGTCGTTTGGTAGAAATCAACGTGCGCGTTCTGCAAAAAGCACCATTTGCATACACATCTTGTGGTTTTGCAGAAAACTTCATCCGCGTCTACCAAAAGATGCATGTGCATGCTTAAAACGCGTTTTCGCACAAATGCGTGCGCGGGTGCTAAAAAGAGCAGCATCGGCATGCTTAGCACGTCGTTTGGTAGAAATCCACGTGCGCGTTCTGCCAAAAGCACCATTTGCATGCACATCTTGTGGTTTTGCAGAAAACTTCATCCGCGTCTACCAAAAGATGCATGTGCATGCTTAAAACGCGTTTTCGCACAAATCCGTGCGCGGGTGCTAAAAAGAGCAGCATCGGCATGCTTAGCACGTCGTTTGGTAGAAATCCACGTGCGCGTTCTGCAAAAAGCACCATTTGCATGCACATCTTGTGGTTTTGCAGAAAACTTCATCCGCGTCTACCAAAAGATGCATGTGCATGCTTAAAACGCGTTTTCGCACAAATGCGTGCGCGGGTGCTAAAAAGAGCAGCATCGGCATGCTTAGCACGTCGTTTGGTAGAAATCCACGTGCGCGTTCTGCCAAAAGCACCATTTGCATGCACATCTTGTGGTTTTGCAGAAAACTTCATCCGCGTCTACCAAAAGATGCATGTGCATGCTTAAAACGCGTTTTCGCACAAATCCGTGCGCGGGTGCTAAAAAGAGCAGCATCGGCATGCTTAGCACGTCGTTTGGTAGAAATCCACGTGCGCGTTCTGCACAAAGCACCATTTGCATGCACGTCTTGTGGTTTTCCAGAAAACTTCATCCGCGTCTACCAAAAGATGCATGGGCATGCTTAAAACGCGTTTTCGTACAAATGCGTGCGCGGGTGCTAAAAAGAGCAGCATCGGCATGCTTAGCACGTCGTTTGGTAGAAATCCACGTGCGCGTTCTGCCAAAAGCACCATTTGCATGCACATCTTGTGGTTTTGCAGAAAACTTCATCCGCGTCTACCAAAAGATGCATGTGCATGCTTAAAACGCGTTTTCGCACAAATCCGTGCGCGGGTGCTAAAAAGAGCAGCATCGGCAAGCTTAGCACGTCGTTTGGTAGAAATCCACGTGCGCGTTCTGCAAAAAGCACCATTTGTATGCACATCTTGTGGTTTTGCAGAAAACTTCATCCGCGTCTACCAAAAGATGCATGTGCATGCTTAAAACGCGTTTTCGCACAAATCCGTGCGCGGGTGCTAAAAAGAGCAGCATCGGCATGCTTAGCACGTCGTTTGCTAGAAATCCACGTGCGCGTTCTGCAAAAAGCACCATTTGCATGCACATCTTGTGGTTTTGCAGAAAACTTCATCCGCGTCTACCAAAAGATGCATGTGCATGCTTAAAACGCGTTTTCGCACAAATGCGTGCGCGGGTGCTAAAAAGAGCAGCATCGGCATGCTTAGCACGTCGTTTGGTAGAAATCCACGAGCGCGTTCTGCAAAAAGCACCATTTGCATGCACATCTTGTGGTTTTGCAAACTTCATCCGCGTCTACCAAAAGATGCATGTGCATGCTTAAAACGCGTTTTCGCACAAATGCGTGCGCGGGTGCTAAAAAGAGCAGCATCGGCATGCTTAGCACGTCGTTTGGTAGAAATCCACGTGCGCGTTCTGCCAAAAGCACCATTTGCATGCACATCTTGTGGTTTTGCAGAAAACTTCATCCGCGTCTACCAAAAGATGCATGTGCATGCTTAAAACGCGTTTTCGCACAAATCCGTGCGCGGGTGCTAAAAAGAGCAGCATCGGCATGCTTAGCACGTCGTTTGGTAGAAATCCACGTGCGCGTTCTGCAAAAAGCACCATTTGCATGCACATCTTGTGGTTTTGCAGAAAACTTCATCCGCGTCTACCAAAAGATGCATGTGCATGCTTAAAACGCGTTTTCGCACAAATGCGTGCGCGGGTGCTAAAAAGAGCAGCATCGGCATGCTTAGCACGTCGTTTGGTAGAAATCCACGTGCGCGTTCTGCCAAAAGCACCATTTGCATGCACATCTTGTGGTTTTGCAGAAAACTTCATCCGCGTCTACCAAAAGATGCATGTGCATGCTTAAAACGCGTTTTCGCACAAATGCGTGCGCGGGTGCTAAAAAGAGCAGCATCGGCATGCTTAGCACGTCGTTTGGTAGAAATCCACGTGCGCGTTCTGCCAAAAGCACCATTTGCATGCACATCTTGTGGTTTTGCAGAAAACTTCATCCGCGTCTACCAAAAGATGCATGTGCATGCTTAAAACGCGTTTTCGCACAAATGCGTGCGCGGGTGCTAAAAATAGCAGCATCGGCATGCTTAGCACGTCGTTTGGTAGAAATCCACGTGCGCGTTCTGCAAAAAGCACCATTTGCATGCACATCTTGTGGTTTTGCAGAAAACTTCATCCGCGTCTACCAAAAGATGCATGTGCATGCTTAAAACGCGTTTTCGCACAAATGCGTGCGCGGGTGCTAAAAAGAGCAGCATCGGCATGCTTAGCACGTCGTTTGGTAGAAATCCACGTGCGCGTTCTGCCAAAAGCACCATTTGCATGCACATCTTGTGGTTTTGCAGAAAACTTCATCCGCGTCTACCAAAAGATGCATGTGCATGCTTAAAACGCGTTTTCGCACAAATGCGTGCGCGGGTGCTAAAAAGAGCAGCATCGGCATGCTTAGCACGTCGTTTGGTAGAAATCCACGTGCGCGTTCTGCCAAAAGCACCATTTGCATGCACATCTTGTGGTTTTGCAGAAAACTTCATCCGCGTCTACCAAAAGATGCATGTGCATGCTTAAAACGCGTTTTCGCACAAATGCGTGCGCGGGTGCTAAAAAGAGCAGCATCGGCATGCTTTGCACGTAGTTTGGTAGAAATCCACGAGCGCGTTCTGCAAAAAGCACCATTTGCATGCACATCTTGTGGTTTTGCAGAAAACTTCATCCGCGTCTACCAAAAGATGCATGTGCATGCTTAAAACGCGTTTTCGCACAAATGCGTGCGCGGGTGCTAAAAAGAGCAGCATCGGCATGCTTAGCACGTCGTTTGATAGACATCCACGTGCGCGTTCTGCCAAAAGCACCATTTGCATGCACATCTTGTGGTTTTGCAGAAAACTTCATCCGCGTCTACCAAAAGATGCATGTGCATGCTTAAAACGCGTTTTCGCACAAATGCGTGCGCGGGTGCTAAAAAGAGCAGCATCGGCATGCTTTGCACGTCGTTTGGTAGAAATCCACGAGCGCGTTCTGCAAAAAGCACCATTTGCATGCACATCTTGTGGTTTTGCAGAAAACTTCATCCGCGTCTACCAAAAGATGCATGTGCATGCTTAAAACGCGTTTTCGCACAAATGCGTGCGCGGGTGCTAAAAAGAGCAGCATCGGCATGCTTAGCACGTCGTTTGGTAGAAATCCACGTGCGCGTTCTGCCAAAAGCACCATTTGCATGCACATCTTGTGGTTTTGCAGAAAACTTCATCCGCGTCTACCAAAAGATTCATGAGCATGCTTAAAACGCGTTTTCGCACAAATCCGTGCGCGGGTGCTAAAAAGAGCAGCATCGGCATGCTTAGCACGTCGTTTGGTAGAAATCCACGTGCGCGTTCTGCAAAAAGCACCATTTGCATGCACGTCTTGTGGTTTTGCAGAAAACTTCATCCGCGTCTACCAAAAGATGCATGGGCATGCTTAAAACGCGTTTTCGCACAAATGCGTGCGCGGGTGCTAAAAAGAGCAGCATCGGCATGCTTAGCACGTCGTTTGGTAGAAATCCACGTGCGCGTTCTGCCAAAAGCACCATTTGCATGCACATCTTGTGGTTTTGCAGAAAACTTCATCCGCGTCTACCAAAAGATGCATGTGCATGCTTAAAACGCGTTTTCGCACAAATCCGTGCGCGGGTGCTAAAAAGAGCAGCATCGGCAAGCTTAGCACGTCGTTTGGTAGAAATCAACGTGCGCGTTCTGCAAAAAGCGCCATTTGCATACACATCTTGTGGTTTTGCAGAAAACTTCATCCGCGTCTACCAAAAGATGCATGTGCATGCTTAAAACGCGTTTTCGCACAAATGCGTGCGCGGGTGCTAAAAAGAGCAGCATCGGCATGCTTAGCACGTCGTTTGGTAGAAATCCACGTGCGCGTTCTGCCAAAAGCACCATTTGCATGCACATCTTGTGGTTTTGCAGAAAACTTCATCCGCGTCTACCAAAAGATGCATGTGCATGCTTAAAACGCGTTTTCGCACAAATCCGTGCGCGGGTGCTAAAAAGAGCAGCATCGGCATGCTTAGCACGTCGTTTGCTAGAAATCCACGTGCGCGTTCTGCAAAAAGCACCATTTGCATGCACATCTTGTGGTTTTGCAGAAAACTTCATCCGCGTCTACCAAAAGATGCATGTGCATGCTTAAAACGCGTTTTCGCACAAATGCGTACGCGGGTGCTAAAAAGAGCAGCATCGGCATGCTTAGCACGTCGTTTGGTAGAAATCCACGTGCGCGTTCTGCCAAAAGCACCATTTGCATGCACATCTTGTGGTTTTGCAGAAAACTTCATCCGCGTCTACCAAAAGATGCATGTGCATGCTTAAAACGCGTTTTCGCACAAATCCGTGCGCGGGTGCTAAAAAGAGCAGCATCGGCATGCTTAGCACGTCGTTTGGTAGAAATCCACGTGCGCGTTCTGCAAAAAGCACCATTTGCATGCACATCTTGTGGTTTTGCAGAAAACTTCATCCGCGTCTACCAAAAGATGCATGTGCATGCTTAAAACGCGTTTTCGCACAAATGCGTGCGCGGGTGCTAAAAAGAGCAGCATCGGCATGCTTAGCACGTCGTTTGGTAGAAATCCACGTGCGCGTTCTGCCAAAAGCACCATTTGCATGCACATCTTGTGGTTTTGCAGAAAACTTCATCCGCGTCTACCAAAAGATGCATGTGCATGCTTAAAACGCGTTTTCGCACAAATGCGTGCGCGGGTGCTAAAAATAGCAGCATCGGCATGCTTAGCACGTCGTTTGGTAGAAATCCACGTGCGCGTTCTGCAAAAAGCACCATTTGCATGCACATCTTGTGGTTTTGCAGAAAACTTCATCCGCGTCTACCAAAAGATGCATGTGCATGCTTAAAACGCGTTTTCGCACAAATGCGTGCGCGGGTGCTAAAAAGAGCAGCATCGGCATGCTTAGCACGTCGTTTGGTAGAAATCCACGTGCGCGTTCTGCCAAAAGCACCATTTGCATGCACATCTTGTGGTTTTGCAGAAAACTTCATCCGCGTCTACCAAAAGATGCATGTGCATGCTTAAAACGCGTTTTCGCACAAATCCGTGCGCGGGTGCTAAAAAGAGCAGCATCGGCATGCTTAGCACGTCGTTTGGTAGAAATCCACGTGCGCGTTCTGCAAAAAGCACCATTTGCATGCACATCTTGTGGTTTTGCAGAAAACTTCATCCGCGTCTACCAAAAGATGCATGTGCATGCTTAAAACGCGTTTTCGCACAAATGCGTGCGCGGGTGCTAAAAAGAGCAGCATCGGCATGCTTAGCACGTCGTTTGGTAGAAATCCACGTGCGCGTTCTGCCAAAAGCACCATTTGCATGCACATCTTGTGGTTTTGCAGAAAACTTCATCCGCGTCTACCAAAAGATGCATGTGCATGCTTAAAACGCGTTTTCGCACAAATCCGTGCGCGGGTGTTAAAAAGAGCAGCATCGGCAACCTTAGCACGTCCTTTGGTAGAAATCCACGTGCGCGTTCTGCAAAAAGCACCATTTGCATGCACATCTTGTGGTTTTGCAGAAAACTTCATCCGCGTCTACCAAAAGATGCATGTGCATGCTTAAAACGCGTTTTCGCACAAATGCGTGCGCGGGTGCTAAAAAGAGCAGCATCGGCATGCTTAGCACGTCGTTTGGTAGACATCCACGTGCGCGTTCTGCAAAAAGCACCATTTGCATGCACATCTTGTGGTTTTGCAGAAAACTTCATCCGCGTCTACCAAAAGATGCATGTGCATGCTTAAAACGCGTTTTCGCACAAATGCGTGCGCGGGTGCTAAAAAGAGCAGCATCGGCATGCTTAGCACGTCGTTTGGTAGAAATTCACGTGCGCGTTCTGCCAAAAGCACCATTTGCATGCAGATCTTGTGGTTTTGCAGAAAACTTCATCCGCGTCTACCAAAAGATGCATGTGCATGCTTAAAACGCGTTTTCGCACAAATCCGTGCGCGGGTGCTAAAAAGAGCAGCATCGGCATGCTTAGCACGTCGTTTGGTAGAAATCCACGTGCGCGTTCTGCAAAAAGCACCATTTGCATGCACATCTTGTGGTTTTGCAGAAAACTTCATCCGCGTCTACCAAAAGATGCATGTGCATGCTTAAAACGCGTTTTCGCACAAATGCGTGCGCGGGTGCTAAAAAGAGCAGCATCGGCATGCTTAGCACGTCGTTTGGTAGAAATCCACGAGCGCGTTCTGCAAAAAGCACCATTTGCATGCACATCTTGTGGTTTTGCAGAAAACTTCATCCGCGTCTACCAAAAGATGCATGTGCATGCTTAAAACGCGTTTTCGCACAAATGCGTGCACGGGTGCTAAAAATAGCAGCATCGGCATGCTTAGCACGTCGTTTGGTAGAAATCCACGTGCGCGTTCTGCAAAAAGCACCATTTGCATGCACATCTTGTGGTTTTGCAGAAAACTTCATCCGCGTCTACCAAAAGATGCATGTGCATGCTTAAAACGCGTTTTCGCACAAATGCGTGCGCGGGTGCTAAAAAGAGCAGCATCGGCATGCTTAGCACGTCGTTTGGTAGAAATCCACGAGCGCGTTCTGCAAAAAGCACCATTTGCATGCACATCTTGTGGTTTTGCAGAAAACTTCATCCGCGTCTACCAAAAGATGCATGTGCATGCTTAAAACGCGTTTTCGCACAAATGCGTGCGCGGGTGCTAAAAAGAGCAGCATCGGCATGCTTTGCACGTAGTTTGGTAGAAATCCACGAGCGCGTTCTGCAAAAAGCACCATTTGCATGCACATCTTGTGGTTTTGCAGAAAACTTCATCCGCGTCTACCAAAAGATGCATGTGCATGCTTAAAACGCGTTTTCGCACAAATGCGTGCGCGGGTGCTAAAAAGAGCAGCATCGGCATGCTTAGCACGTCGTTTGATAGACATCCACGTGCGCGTTCTGCCAAAAGCACCATTTGCATGCACATCTTGTGGTTTTGCAGAAAACTTCATCCGCGTCTACCAAAAGATGCATGTGCATGCTTAAAACGCGTTTTCGCACAAATGCGTGCGCGGGTGCTAAAAAGAGCAGCATCGGCATGCTTTGCACGTCGTTTGGTAGAAATCCACGAGCGCGTTCTGCAAAAAGCACCATTTGCATGCACATCTTGTGGTTTTGCAGAAAACTTCATCCGCGTCTACCAAAAGATGCATGTGCATGCTTAAAACGCGTTTTCGCACAAATGCGTGCGCGGGTGCTAAAAAGAGCAGCATCGGCATGCTTAGCACGTCGTTTGGTAGAAATCCACGTGCGCGTTCTGCCAAAAGCACCATTTGCATGCACATCTTGTGGTTTTGCAGAAAACTTCATCCGCGTCTACCAAAAGATTCATGAGCATGCTTAAAACGCGTTTTCGCACAAATCCGTGCGCGGGTGCTAAAAAGAGCAGCATCGGCATGCTTAGCACGTCGTTTGGTAGAAATCCACGTGCGCGTTCTGCAAAAAGCACCATTTGCATGCACGTCTTGTGGTTTTGCAGAAAACTTCATCCGCGTCTACCAAAAGATGCATGGGCATGCTTAAAACGCGTTTTCGCACAAATGCGTGCGCGGGTGCTAAAAAGAGCAGCATCGGCATGCTTTGCACGTCGTTTGGTAGAAATCCACGTGCGCGTTCTGCCAAAAGCACCATTTGCATGCACATCTGGTGGTTTTGCAGAAAACTTCATCCGCGTCTACCAAAAGATGCATGTGCATGCTTAAAACGCGTTTTCGCACAAATCCGTGCGCAGGTGCTAAAAAGAGCAGCATCGGCAAGCTTAGCACGTCGTTTGGTAGAAATCAACGTGCGCGTTCTGCAAAAAGCACCATTTGCATACACATCTTGTGGTTTTGCAGAAAACTTCATCCGCGTCTACCAAAAGATGCATGTGCATGCTTAAAACGCGTTTTCGCACAAATGCGTGCGCGGGTGCTAAAAAGAGCAGCATCGGCATGCTTAGCACGTCGTTTGGTAGAAATCCACGTGCGCGTTCTGCCAAAAGCACCATTTGCATGCACATCTTGTGGTTTTGCAGAAAACTTCATCCGCGTCTACCAAAAGATGCATGTGCATGCTTAAAACGCGTTTTCGCACAAATCCGTGCGCGGGTGCTAAAAAGAGCAGCATCGGCATGCTTAGCACGTCGTTTGGTAGAAATCCACGTGCGCGTTCTGCCAAAAGCACCATTTGCATGCACATCTTGTGGTTTTGCAGAAAACTTCATCCGCGTCTACCAAAAGATGCATGTGCATGCTTAAAACGCGTTTTCGCACAAATGCGTGCGCGGGTGCTAAAAAGAGCAGCATCGGCATGCTTAGCACGTCGTTTGGTAGAAATCCACGAGCGCGTTCTGCAAAAAGCACCATTTGCATGCACATCTTGTGGTTTTGCAGAAAACTTCATCCGCGTCTACCAAAAGATGCATGTGCATGCTTAAAACGCGTTTTCGCACAAATCCGTGCGCGGGTGCTAAAAAGAGCAGCATCGGCATGCTTAGCACGTCGTTTGGTAGAAATCCACGTGCGCGTTCTGCAAAAAGCACCATTTGCATGCACATCTTGTGGTTTTGCAGAAAACTTCATCCGCGTCTACCAAAAGATGCATGTGCATGCTTAAAACGCGTTTTCGCACAAATGCGTGCGCGGGTGCTAAAAAGAGCAGCATCGCCATGCTTTGCACGTTGTTTGGTAGAAATCCACGAGCGCGTTCTGCAAAAAGCACCATTTGCATGCACATCTTGTGGTTTTGCAGAAAACTTCATCCGCGTCTACCAAAAGATGCATGTGCATGCTTAAAACGCGTTTTCGCACAAATGCGTGCGCGGGTGGTAAAAAGAGCAGCATCGGCATGCTTAGCACGTCGTTTGATAGACATCCACGTGCGCGTTCTGCCAAAAGCACCATTTGCATGCACATCTTGTGGTTTTGCAGAAAACTTCATCCGCGTCTACCAAAAGATGCATGTGCATGCTTAAAACGCGTTTTCGCACAAATGCGTGCGCGGGTGCTAAAAAGAGCAGCATCGGCATGCTTTGCACGTCGTTTGGTAGAAATCCACGAGCACGTTCTGCAAAAAGCACCATTTGCATGCACATCTTGTGGTTTTGCAGAAAACTTCATCCGCGTCTACCAAAAGATGCATGTGCATGCTTAAAACGCGTTTTCGCACAAATGCGTGCGCGGGTGCTAAAAAGAGCAGCATCGGCATGCTTAGCACGTCGTTTGGTAGAAATCCACGTGCGCGTTCTGCCAAAAGCACCATTTGCATGCACATCTTGTGGTTTTGCAGAAAACTTCATCCGCGTCTACCAAAAGATTCATGAGCATGCTTAAAACGCGTTTTCGCACAAATCCGTGCGCGGGTGCTAAAAAGAGCAGTATCGGCATGCTTAGCACGTCGTTTGGTAGAAATCCACGTGCGCGTTCTGCAAAAAGCACCATTTGCATGCACGTCTTGTGGTTTTGCAGAAAACTTCATCCGCGTCTACCAAAAGATGCATGGGCATGCTTAAAACGCGTTTTCGCACAAATGCGTGCGCGGGTGCTAAAAAGAGCAGCATCGGCATGCTTAGCACGTCGTTTGGTAGAAATCCACGTGCGCGTTCTGCCAAAAGCACCATTTGCATGCACATCTTGTGGTTTTGCAGAAAACTTCATCCGCGTCTACCAAAAGATGCATGTGCATGCTTAAAACGCGTTTTCGCACAAATCCGTGCGCGGGTGCTAAAAAGAGCAGCATCGGCAAGCTTAGCACGTCGTTTGGTAGAAATCAACGTGCGCGTTCTGCAAAAAGCACCATTTGCATACACATCTTGTGGTTTTGCAGAAAACTTCATCCGCGTCTACCAAAAGATGCATGTGCATGCTTAAAACGCGTTTTCGCACAAATGCGTGCGCGGGTGCTAAAAAGAGCAGCATCGGCATGCTTAGCACGTCGTTTGGTAGAAATCCACGTGCGCGTTCTGCCAAAAGCACCATTTGCATGCACATCTTGTGGTTTTGCAGAAAACTTCATCCGCGTCTACCAAAAGATGCATGTGCATGCTTAAAACGCGTTTTCGCACAAATCCGTGCGCGGGTGCTAAAAAGAGCAGCATCGGCATGCTTAGCACGTCGTTTGGTAGAAATCCACGTGCGCGTTCTGCAAAAAGCACCATTTGCATGCACATCTTGTGGTTTTGCAGAAAACTTCATCCGCGTCTACCAAAAGATGCATGTGCATGCTTAAAACGCGTTTTCGCACAAATGCGTGCGCGGGTGCTAAAAAGAGCAGCATCGGCATGCTTAGCACGTCGTTTGGTAGAAATCCACGTGCGCGTTCTGCCAAAAGCACCATTTGCATGCACATCTTGTGGTTTTGCAGAAAACTTCATCCGCGTCTACCAAAAGATGCATGTGCATGCTTAAAACGCGTTTTCGCACAAATCCGTGCGCGGGTGCTAAAAAGAGCAGCATCGGCATGCTTAGCACGTCGTTTGGTAGAAATCCACGTGCGCGTTCTGCAAAAAGCACCATTTGCATGCACGTCTTGTGGTTTTGCAGAAAACTTCATCCGCGTCTACCAAAAGATGCATGGGCATGCTTAAAACGCGTTTTCGTACAAATGCGTGCGCGGGTGCTAAAAAGAGCAGCATCGGCATGCTTAGCACGTCGTTTGGTAGAAATCCACGTGCGCGTTCTGCCAAAAGCACCATTTGCATGCACATCTTGTGGTTTTGCAGAAAACTTCATCCGCGTCTACCAAAAGATGCATGTGCATGCTTAAAACGCGTTTTCGCACAAATCCGTGCGCGGGTGCTAAAAAGAGCAGCATCGGCAAGCTTAGCACGTCGTTTGGTAGAAATCCACGTGCGCGTTCTGCAAAAAGCACCATTTGCATGCACATCTTGTGGTTTTGCAGAAAACTTCATCCGCGTCTACCAAAAGATGCATGTGCATGCTTAAAACGCGTTTTCGCACAAATGCGTGCGCGGGTGCTAAAAAGAGCAGCATCGGCATGCTTAGCACGTCGTTTGGTAGAAATCCACGTGCGCGTTCTGCCAAAAGCACCATTTGCATGCACATCTTGTGGTTTTGCAGAAAACTTCATCCGCGTCTACCAAAAGATTCATGAGCATGCTTAAAACGCGTTTTCGCACAAATCCGTGCGCGGGTGCTAAAAAGAGCAGCATCGGCATGCTTAGCACGTCGTTTGGTAGAAATCCACGTGCGCGTTCTGCAAAAAGCACCATTTGCATGCACGTCTTGTGGTTTTGCAGAAAACTTCATCCGCGTCTACCAAAAGATGCATGGGCATGCTTAAAACGCGTTTTCGCACAAATGCGTGCGCGGGTGCTAAAAAGAGCAGCATCGGCATGCTTAGCACGTCGTTTGGTAGAAATCCACGTGCGCGTTCTGCCAAAAGCACCATTTGCATGCACATCTTGTGGTTTTGCAGAAAACTTCATCCGCGTCTACCAAAAGATGCATGTGCATGCTTAAAACGCGTTTTCGCACAAATGCGTGCGCGGGTGCTAAAAAGAGCAGCATCGGCATGCTTAGCACGTCGTTTGGTAGAAATCCACGAGCGCGTTCTGCAAAAAGCACCATTTGCATGCACATCTTGTGGTTTTGCAGAAAACTTCATCCGCGTCTACCAAAAGATGCATGTGCATGCTTAAAACGCGTTTTCGCACAAATCCGTGCGCGGGTGCTAAAAAGAGCAGCATCGGCATGCTTAGCACGTCGTTTGGTAGAAATCCACGTGCGCGTTCTGCAAAAAGCACCATTTGCATGCACATCTTGTGGTTTTGCAGAAAACTTCATCCGCGTCTACCAAAAGATGCATGTGCATGCTTAAAACGCGTTTTCGCACAAATGCGTGCGCGGGTGCTAAAAAGAGCAGCATCGGCATGCTTTGCACGTAGTTTGGTAGAAATCCACGAGCGCGTTCTGCAAAAAGCACCATTTGCATGCACATCTTGTGGTTTTGCAGAAAACTTCATCCGCGTCTACCAAAAGATGCATGTGCATGCTTAAAACGCGTTTTCGCACAAATGCGTGCGCGGGTGCTAAAAAGAGCAGCATCGGCATGCTTAGCACGTCGTTTGATAGACATCCACGTGCGCGTTCTGCCAAAAGCACCATTTGCATGCACATCTTGTGGTTTTGCAGAAAACTTCATCCGCGTCTACCAAAAGATGCATGTGCATGCTTAAAACGCGTTTTCGCACAAATGCGTGCGCGGGTGCTAAAAAGAGCAGCATCGGCATGCTTTGCACGTCGTTTGGTAGAAATCCACGAGCGCGTTCTGCAAAAAGCACCATTTGCATGCACATCTTGTGGTTTTGCAGAAAACTTCATCCGCGTCTACCAAAAGATGCATGTGCATGCTTAAAACGCGTTTTCGCACAAATGCGTGCGCGGGTGCTAAAAAGAGCAGCATCGGCATGCTTAGCACGTCGTTTGGTAGAAATCCACGTGCGCGTTCTGCCAAAAGCACCATTTGCATGCACATCTTGTGGTTTTGCAGAAAACTTCATCCGCGTCTACCAAAAGATTCATGAGCATGCTTAAAACGCGTTTTCGCACAAATCCGTGCGCGGGTGCTAAAAAGAGCAGCATCGGCATGCTTAGCACGTCGTTTGGTAGAAATCCACGTGCGCGTTCTGCAAAAAGCACCATTTGCATGCACGTCTTGTGGTTTTGCAGAAAACTTCATCCGCGTCTACCAAAAGATGCATGGGCATGCTTAAAACGCGTTTTCGCACAAATGCGTGCGCGGGTGCTAAAAAGAGCAGCATCGGCATGCTTAGCACGTCGTTTGGTAGAAATCCACGTGCGCGTTCTGCCAAAAGCACCATTTGCATGCACATCTGGTGGTTTTGCAGAAAACTTCATCCGCGTCTACCAAAAGATGCATGTGCATGCTTAAAACGCGTTTTCGCACAAATCCGTGCGCGGGTGCTAAAAAGAGCAGCATCGGCAAGCTTAGCACGTCGTTTGGTAGAAATCAACGTGCGCGTTCTGCAAAAAGCACCATTTGCATACACATCTTGTGGTTTTGCAGAAAACTTCATCCGCGTCTACCAAAAGATGCATGTGCATGCTTAAAACGCGTTTTCGCACAAATGCGTGCGCGGGTGCTAAAAAGAGCAGCATCGGCATGCTTAGCACGTCGTTTGGTAGAAATCCACGTGCGCGTTCTGCCAAAAGCACCATTTGCATGCACATCTTGTGGTTTTGCAGAAAACTTCATCCGCGTCTACCAAAAGATGCATGTGCATGCTTAAAACGCGTTTTCGCACAAATCCGTGCGCGGGTGCTAAAAAGAGCAGCATCGGCATGCTTAGCACGTCGTTTGGTAGAAATCCACGTGCGCGTTCTGCCAAAAGCACCATTTGCATGCACATCTTGTGGTTTTGCAGAAAACTTCATCCGCGTCTACCAAAAGATGCATGTGCATGCTTAAAACGCGTTTTCGCACAAATGCGTGCGCGGGTGCTAAAAAGAGCAGCATCGGCATGCTTAGCACGTCGTTTGGTAGAAATCCACGAGCGCGTTCTGCAAAAAGCACCATTTGCATGCACATCTTGTGGTTTTGCAGAAAACTTCATCCGCGTCTACCAAAAGATGCATGTGCATGCTTAAAACGCGTTTTCGCACAAATCCGTGCGCGGGTGCTAAAAAGAGCAGCATCGGCATGCTTAGCACGTCGTTTGGTAGACATCCACGTGCGCGTTCTGCAAAAAGCACCATTTGCATGCACATCTTGTGGTTTTGCAGAAAACTTCATCCGCGTCTACCAAAAGATGCATGTGCATGCTTAAAACGCGTTTTCGCACAAATGCGTACGCGGGTGCTAAAAAGAGCAGCATCGGCATGCTTAGCACGTCGTTTGGTAGAAATCCACGTGCGCGTTCTGCCAAAAGCACCATTTGCATGCACATCTTGTGGTTTTGCAGAAAACTTCATCCGCGTCTACCAAAAGATGCATGTGCATGCTTAAAACGCGTTTTCGCACAAATCCGTGCGCGGGTGCTAAAAAGAGCAGCATCGGCATGCTTAGCACGTCGTTTGGTAGAAATCCACGTGCGCGTTCTGCAAAAAGCACCATTTGCATGCACATCTTGTGGTTTTGCAGAAAACTTCATCCGCGTCTACCAAAAGATGCATGTGCATGCTTAAAACGCGTTTTCGCACAAATGCGTGCGCGGGTGCTAAAAAGAGCAGCATCGGCATGCTTAGCACGTCGTTTGGTAGAAATCCACGTGCGCGTTCTGCCAAAAGCACCATTTGCATGCACATCTTGTGGTTTTGCAGAAAACTTCATCCGCGTCTACCAAAAGATGCATGTGCATGCTTAAAACGCGTTTTCGCACAAATGCGTGCGCGGGTGCTAAAAATAGCAGCATCGGCATGCTTAGCACGTCGTTTGGTAGAAATCCACGTGCGCGTTCTGCAAAAAGCACCATTTGCATGCACATCTTGTGGTTTTGCAGAAAACTTCATCCGCGTCTACCAAAAGATGCATGTGCATGCTTAAAACGCGTTTTCGCACAAATGCGTGCGCGGGTGCTAAAAAGAGCAGCATCGGCATGCTTAGCACGTCGTTTGGTAGAAATCCACGTGCGCGTTCTGCCAAAAGCACCATTTGCATGCACATCTTGTGGTTTTGCAGAAAACTTCATCCGCGTCTACCAAAAGATGCATGTGCATGCTTAAAACGCGTTTTCGCACAAATCCGTGCGCGGGTGCTAAAAAGAGCAGCATCGGCATGCTTAGCACGTCGTTTGGTAGAAATCCACGTGCGCGTTCTGCAAAAAGCACCATTTGCATGCACATCTTGTGGTTTTGCAGAAAACTTCATCCGCGTCTACCAAAAGATGCATGTGCATGCTTAAAACGCGTTTTCGCACAAATGCGTGCGCGGGTGCTAAAAAGAGCAGCATCGGCATGCTTAGCACGTCGTTTGGTAGAAATCCACGTGCGCGTTCTGCCAAAAGCACCATTTGCATGCACATCTTGTGGTTTTGCAGAAAACTTCATCCGCGTCTACCAAAAGATGCATGTGCATGCTTAAAACGCGTTTTCGCACAAATCCGTGCGCGGGTGTTAAAAAGAGCAGCATCGGCAACCTTAGCACGTCCTTTGGTAGAAATCCACGTGCGCGTTCTGCAAAAAGCACCATTTGCATGCACATCTTGTGGTTTTGCAGAAAACTTCATCCGCGTCTACCAAAAGATGCATGTGCATGCTTAAAACGCGTTTTCGCACAAATGCGTGCGCGGGTGCTAAAAAGAGCAGCATCGGCATGCTTAGCACGTCGTTTGGTAGACATCCACGTGCGCGTTCTGCAAAAAGCACCATTTGCATGCACATCTTGTGGTTTTGCAGAAAACTTCATCCGCGTCTACCAAAAGATGCATGTGCATGCTTAAAACGCGTTTTCGCACAAATGCGTGCGCGGGTGCTAAAAAGAGCAGCATCGGCATGCTTAGCACGTCGTTTGGTAGAAATTCACGTGCGCGTTCTGCCAAAAGCACCATTTGCATGCAGATCTTGTGGTTTTGCAGAAAACTTCATCCGCGTCTACCAAAAGATGCATGTGCATGCTTAAAACGCGTTTTCGCACAAATCCGTGCGCGGGTGCTAAAAAGAGCAGCATCGGCATGCTTAGCACGTCGTTTGGTAGAAATCCACGTGCGCGTTCTGCAAAAAGCACCATTTGCATGCACATCTTGTGGTTTTGCAGAAAACTTCATCCGCGTCTACCAAAAGATGCATGTGCATGCTTAAAACGCGTTTTCGCACAAATGCGTGCGCGGGTGCTAAAAAGAGCAGCATCGGCATGCTTAGCACGTCGTTTGGTAGAAATCCACGAGCGCGTTCTGCAAAAAGCACCATTTGCATGCACATCTTGTGGTTTTGCAGAAAACTTCATCCGCGTCTACCAAAAGATGCATGTGCATGCTTAAAACGCGTTTTCGCACAAATGCGTGCACGGGTGCTAAAAATAGCAGCATCGGCATGCTTAGCACGTCGTTTGGTAGAAATCCACGTGCGCGTTCTGCAAAAAGCACCATTTGCATGCACATCTTGTGGTTTTGCAGAAAACTTCATCCGCGTCTACCAAAAGATGCATGTGCATGCTTAAAACGCGTTTTCGCACAAATGCGTGCGCGGGTGCTAAAAAGAGCAGCATCGGCATGCTTAGCACGTCGTTTGGTAGAAATCCACGAGCGCGTTCTGCAAAAAGCACCATTTGCATGCACATCTTGTGGTTTTGCAGAAAACTTCATCCGCGTCTACCAAAAGATGCATGTGCATGCTTAAAACGCGTTTTCGCACAAATGCGTGCGCGGGTGCTAAAAAGAGCAGCATCGGCATGCTTTGCACGTAGTTTGGTAGAAATCCACGAGCGCGTTCTGCAAAAAGCACCATTTGCATGCACATCTTGTGGTTTTGCAGAAAACTTCATCCGCGTCTACCAAAAGATGCATGTGCATGCTTAAAACGCGTTTTCGCACAAATGCGTGCGCGGGTGCTAAAAAGAGCAGCATCGGCATGCTTAGCACGTCGTTTGATAGACATCCACGTGCGCGTTCTGCCAAAAGCACCATTTGCATGCACATCTTGTGGTTTTGCAGAAAACTTCATCCGCGTCTACCAAAAGATGCATGTGCATGCTTAAAACGCGTTTTCGCACAAATGCGTGCGCGGGTGCTAAAAAGAGCAGCATCGGCATGCTTTGCACGTCGTTTGGTAGAAATCCACGAGCGCGTTCTGCAAAAAGCACCATTTGCATGCACATCTTGTGGTTTTGCAGAAAACTTCATCCGCGTCTACCAAAAGATGCATGTGCATGCTTAAAACGCGTTTTCGCACAAATGCGTGCGCGGGTGCTAAAAAGAGCAGCATCGGCATGCTTAGCACGTCGTTTGGTAGAAATCCACGTGCGCGTTCTGCCAAAAGCACCATTTGCATGCACATCTTGTGGTTTTGCAGAAAACTTCATCCGCGTCTACCAAAAGATTCATGAGCATGCTTAAAACGCGTTTTCGCACAAATCCGTGCGCGGGTGCTAAAAAGAGCAGCATCGGCATGCTTAGCACGTCGTTTGGTAGAAATCCACGTGCGCGTTCTGCAAAAAGCACCATTTGCATGCACGTCTTGTGGTTTTGCAGAAAACTTCATCCGCGTCTACCAAAAGATGCATGGGCATGCTTAAAACGCGTTTTCGCACAAATGCGTGCGCGGGTGCTAAAAAGAGCAGCATCGGCATGCTTTGCACGTCGTTTGGTAGAAATCCACGTGCGCGTTCTGCCAAAAGCACCATTTGCATGCACATCTGGTGGTTTTGCAGAAAACTTCATCCGCGTCTACCAAAAGATGCATGTGCATGCTTAAAACGCGTTTTCGCACAAATCCGTGCGCAGGTGCTAAAAAGAGCAGCATCGGCAAGCTTAGCACGTCGTTTGGTAGAAATCAACGTGCGCGTTCTGCAAAAAGCACCATTTGCATACACATCTTGTGGTTTTGCAGAAAACTTCATCCGCGTCTACCAAAAGATGCATGTGCATGCTTAAAACGCGTTTTCGCACAAATGCGTGCGCGGGTGCTAAAAAGAGCAGCATCGGCATGCTTAGCACGTCGTTTGGTAGAAATCCACGTGCGCGTTCTGCCAAAAGCACCATTTGCATGCACATCTTGTGGTTTTGCAGAAAACTTCATCCGCGTCTACCAAAAGATGCATGTGCATGCTTAAAACGCGTTTTCGCACAAATCCGTGCGCGGGTGCTAAAAAGAGCAGCATCGGCATGCTTAGCACGTCGTTTGGTAGAAATCCACGTGCGCGTTCTGCCAAAAGCACCATTTGCATGCACATCTTGTGGTTTTGCAGAAAACTTCATCCGCGTCTACCAAAAGATGCATGTGCATGCTTAAAACGCGTTTTCGCACAAATGCGTGCGCGGGTGCTAAAAAGAGCAGCATCGGCATGCTTAGCACGTCGTTTGGTAGAAATCCACGAGCGCGTTCTGCAAAAAGCACCATTTGCATGCACATCTTGTGGTTTTGCAGAAAACTTCATCCGCGTCTACCAAAAGATGCATGTGCATGCTTAAAACGCGTTTTCGCACAAATCCGTGCGCGGGTGCTAAAAAGAGCAGCATCGGCATGCTTAGCACGTCGTTTGGTAGAAATCCACGTGCGCGTTCTGCAAAAAGCACCATTTGCATGCACATCTTGTGGTTTTGCAGAAAACTTCATCCGCGTCTACCAAAAGATGCATGTGCATGCTTAAAACGCGTTTTCGCACAAATGCGTGCGCGGGTGCTAAAAAGAGCAGCATCGCCATGCTTTGCACGTTGTTTGGTAGAAATCCACGAGCGCGTTCTGCAAAAAGCACCATTTGCATGCACATCTTGTGGTTTTGCAGAAAACTTCATCCGCGTCTACCAAAAGATGCATGTGCATGCTTAAAACGCGTTTTCGCACAAATGCGTGCGCGGGTGGTAAAAAGAGCAGCATCGGCATGCTTAGCACGTCGTTTGATAGACATCCACGTGCGCGTTCTGCCAAAAGCACCATTTGCATGCACATCTTGTGGTTTTGCAGAAAACTTCATCCGCGTCTACCAAAAGATGCATGTGCATGCTTAAAACGCGTTTTCGCACAAATGCGTGCGCGGGTGCTAAAAAGAGCAGCATCGGCATGCTTTGCACGTCGTTTGGTAGAAATCCACGAGCACGTTCTGCAAAAAGCACCATTTGCATGCACATCTTGTGGTTTTGCAGAAAACTTCATCCGCGTCTACCAAAAGATGCATGTGCATGCTTAAAACGCGTTTTCGCACAAATGCGTGCGCGGGTGCTAAAAAGAGCAGCATCGGCATGCTTAGCACGTCGTTTGGTAGAAATCCACGTGCGCGTTCTGCCAAAAGCACCATTTGCATGCACATCTTGTGGTTTTGCAGAAAACTTCATCCGCGTCTACCAAAAGATTCATGAGCATGCTTAAAACGCGTTTTCGCACAAATCCGTGCGCGGGTGCTAAAAAGAGCAGTATCGGCATGCTTAGCACGTCGTTTGGTAGAAATCCACGTGCGCGTTCTGCAAAAAGCACCATTTGCATGCACGTCTTGTGGTTTTGCAGAAAACTTCATCCGCGTCTACCAAAAGATGCATGGGCATGCTTAAAACGCGTTTTCGCACAAATGCGTGCGCGGGTGCTAAAAAGAGCAGCATCGGCATGCTTAGCACGTCGTTTGGTAGAAATCCACGTGCGCGTTCTGCCAAAAGCACCATTTGCATGCACATCTTGTGGTTTTGCAGAAAACTTCATCCGCGTCTACCAAAAGATGCATGTGCATGCTTAAAACGCGTTTTCGCACAAATCCGTGCGCGGGTGCTAAAAAGAGCAGCATCGGCAAGCTTAGCACGTCGTTTGGTAGAAATCAACGTGCGCGTTCTGCAAAAAGCACCATTTGCATACACATCTTGTGGTTTTGCAGAAAACTTCATCCGCGTCTACCAAAAGATGCATGTGCATGCTTAAAACGCGTTTTCGCACAAATGCGTGCGCGGGTGCTAAAAAGAGCAGCATCGGCATGCTTAGCACGTCGTTTGGTAGAAATCCACGTGCGCGTTCTGCCAAAAGCACCATTTGCATGCACATCTTGTGGTTTTGCAGAAAACTTCATCCGCGTCTACCAAAAGATGCATGTGCATGCTTAAAACGCGTTTTCGCACAAATCCGTGCGCGGGTGCTAAAAAGAGCAGCATCGGCATGCTTAGCACGTCGTTTGGTAGAAATCCACGTGCGCGTTCTGCAAAAAGCACCATTTGCATGCACATCTTGTGGTTTTGCAGAAAACTTCATCCGCGTCTACCAAAAGATGCATGTGCATGCTTAAAACGCGTTTTCGCACAAATGCGTGCGCGGGTGCTAAAAAGAGCAGCATCGGCATGCTTAGCACGTCGTTTGGTAGAAATCCACGTGCGCGTTCTGCCAAAAGCACCATTTGCATGCACATCTTGTGGTTTTGCAGAAAACTTCATCCGCGTCTACCAAAAGATGCATGTGCATGCTTAAAACGCGTTTTCGCACAAATCCGTGCGCGGGTGCTAAAAAGAGCAGCATCGGCATGCTTAGCACGTCGTTTGGTAGAAATCCACGTGCGCGTTCTGCAAAAAGCACCATTTGCATGCACGTCTTGTGGTTTTGCAGAAAACTTCATCCGCGTCTACCAAAAGATGCATGGGCATGCTTAAAACGCGTTTTCGTACAAATGCGTGCGCGGGTGCTAAAAAGAGCAGCATCGGCATGCTTAGCACGTCGTTTGGTAGAAATCCACGTGCGCGTTCTGCCAAAAGCACCATTTGCATGCACATCTTGTGGTTTTGCAGAAAACTTCATCCGCGTCTACCAAAAGATGCATGTGCATGCTTAAAACGCGTTTTCGCACAAATCCGTGCGCGGGTGCTAAAAAGAGCAGCATCGGCAAGCTTAGCACGTCGTTTGGTAGAAATCCACGTGCGCGTTCTGCAAAAAGCACCATTTGCATGCACATCTTGTGGTTTTGCAGAAAACTTCATCCGCGTCTACCAAAAGATGCATGTGCATGCTTAAAACGCGTTTTCGCACAAATGCGTGCGCGGGTGCTAAAAAGAGCAGCATCGGCATGCTTAGCACGTCGTTTGGTAGAAATCCACGTGCGCGTTCTGCCAAAAGCACCATTTGCATGCACATCTTGTGGTTTTGCAGAAAACTTCATCCGCGTCTACCAAAAGATTCATGAGCATGCTTAAAACGCGTTTTCGCACAAATCCGTGCGCGGGTGCTAAAAAGAGCAGCATCGGCATGCTTAGCACGTCGTTTGGTAGAAATCCACGTGCGCGTTCTGCAAAAAGCACCATTTGCATGCACGTCTTGTGGTTTTGCAGAAAACTTCATCCGCGTCTACCAAAAGATGCATGGGCATGCTTAAAACGCGTTTTCGCACAAATGCGTGCGCGGGTGCTAAAAAGAGCAGCATCGGCATGCTTAGCACGTCGTTTGGTAGAAATCCACGTGCGCGTTCTGCCAAAAGCACCATTTGCATGCACATCTTGTGGTTTTGCAGAAAACTTCATCCGCGTCTACCAAAAGATGCATGTGCATGCTTAAAACGCGTTTTCGCACAAATGCGTGCGCGGGTGCTAAAAAGAGCAGCATCGGCATGCTTAGCACGTCGTTTGGTAGAAATCCACGAGCGCGTTCTGCAAAAAGCACCATTTGCATGCACATCTTGTGGTTTTGCAGAAAACTTCATCCGCGTCTACCAAAAGATGCATGTGCATGCTTAAAACGCGTTTTCGCACAAATCCGTGCGCGGGTGCTAAAAAGAGCAGCATCGGCATGCTTAGCACGTCGTTTGGTAGAAATCCACGTGCGCGTTCTGCAAAAAGCACCATTTGCATGCACATCTTGTGGTTTTGCAGAAAACTTCATCCGCGTCTACCAAAAGATGCATGTGCATGCTTAAAACGCGTTTTCGCACAAATGCGTGCGCGGGTGCTAAAAAGAGCAGCATCGGCATGCTTTGCACGTAGTTTGGTAGAAATCCACGAGCGCGTTCTGCAAAAAGCACCATTTGCATGCACATCTTGTGGTTTTGCAGAAAACTTCATCCGCGTCTACCAAAAGATGCATGTGCATGCTTAAAACGCGTTTTCGCACAAATGCGTGCGCGGGTGCTAAAAAGAGCAGCATCGGCATGCTTAGCACGTCGTTTGATAGACATCCACGTGCGCGTTCTGCCAAAAGCACCATTTGCATGCACATCTTGTGGTTTTGCAGAAAACTTCATCCGCGTCTACCAAAAGATGCATGTGCATGCTTAAAACGCGTTTTCGCACAAATGCGTGCGCGGGTGCTAAAAAGAGCAGCATCGGCATGCTTTGCACGTCGTTTGGTAGAAATCCACGAGCGCGTTCTGCAAAAAGCACCATTTGCATGCACATCTTGTGGTTTTGCAGAAAACTTCATCCGCGTCTACCAAAAGATGCATGTGCATGCTTAAAACGCGTTTTCGCACAAATGCGTGCGCGGGTGCTAAAAAGAGCAGCATCGGCATGCTTAGCACGTCGTTTGGTAGAAATCCACGTGCGCGTTCTGCCAAAAGCACCATTTGCATGCACATCTTGTGGTTTTGCAGAAAACTTCATCCGCGTCTACCAAAAGATTCATGAGCATGCTTAAAACGCGTTTTCGCACAAATCCGTGCGCGGGTGCTAAAAAGAGCAGCATCGGCATGCTTAGCACGTCGTTTGGTAGAAATCCACGTGCGCGTTCTGCAAAAAGCACCATTTGCATGCACGTCTTGTGGTTTTGCAGAAAACTTCATCCGCGTCTACCAAAAGATGCATGGGCATGCTTAAAACGCGTTTTCGCACAAATGCGTGCGCGGGTGCTAAAAAGAGCAGCATCGGCATGCTTAGCACGTCGTTTGGTAGAAATCCACGTGCGCGTTCTGCCAAAAGCACCATTTGCATGCACATCTGGTGGTTTTGCAGAAAACTTCATCCGCGTCTACCAAAAGATGCATGTGCATGCTTAAAACGCGTTTTCGCACAAATCCGTGCGCGGGTGCTAAAAAGAGCAGCATCGGCAAGCTTAGCACGTCGTTTGGTAGAAATCAACGTGCGCGTTCTGCAAAAAGCACCATTTGCATACACATCTTGTGGTTTTGCAGAAAACTTCATCCGCGTCTACCAAAAGATGCATGTGCATGCTTAAAACGCGTTTTCGCACAAATGCGTGCGCGGGTGCTAAAAAGAGCAGCATCGGCATGCTTAGCACGTCGTTTGGTAGAAATCCACGTGCGCGTTCTGCCAAAAGCACCATTTGCATGCACATCTTGTGGTTTTGCAGAAAACTTCATCCGCGTCTACCAAAAGATGCATGTGCATGCTTAAAACGCGTTTTCGCACAAATCCGTGCGCGGGTGCTAAAAAGAGCAGCATCGGCATGCTTAGCACGTCGTTTGGTAGAAATCCACGTGCGCGTTCTGCCAAAAGCACCATTTGCATGCACATCTTGTGGTTTTGCAGAAAACTTCATCCGCGTCTACCAAAAGATGCATGTGCATGCTTAAAACGCGTTTTCGCACAAATGCGTGCGCGGGTGCTAAAAAGAGCAGCATCGGCATGCTTAGCACGTCGTTTGGTAGAAATCCACGAGCGCGTTCTGCAAAAAGCACCATTTGCATGCACATCTTGTGGTTTTGCAGAAAACTTCATCCGCGTCTACCAAAAGATGCATGTGCATGCTTAAAACGCGTTTTCGCACAAATCCGTGCGCGGGTGCTAAAAAGAGCAGCATCGGCATGCTTAGCACGTCGTTTGGTAGAAATCCACGTGCGCGTTCTGCAAAAAGCACCATTTGCATGCACATCTTGTGGTTTTGCAGAAAACTTCATCCGCGTCTACCAAAAGATGCATGTGCATGCTTAAAACGCGTTTTCGCACAAATGCGTGCGCGGGTGCTAAAAAGAGCAGCATCGCCATGCTTTGCACGTTGTTTGGTAGAAATCCACGAGCGCGTTCTGCAAAAAGCACCATTTGCATGCACATCTTGTGGTTTTGCAGAAAACTTCATCCGCGTCTACCAAAAGATGCATGTGCATGCTTAAAACGCGTTTTCGCACAAATGCGTGCGCGGGTGGTAAAAAGAGCAGCATCGGCATGCTTAGCACGTCGTTTGATAGACATCCACGTGCGCGTTCTGCCAAAAGCACCATTTGCATGCACATCTTGTGGTTTTGCAGAAAACTTCATCCGCGTCTACCAAAAGATGCATGTGCATGCTTAAAACGCGTTTTCGCACAAATGCGTGCGCGGGTGCTAAAAAGAGCAGCATCGGCATGCTTTGCACGTCGTTTGGTAGAAATCCACGAGCACGTTCTGCAAAAAGCACCATTTGCATGCACATCTTGTGGTTTTGCAGAAAACTTCATCCGCGTCTACCAAAAGATGCATGTGCATGCTTAAAACGCGTTTTCGCACAAATGCGTGCGCGGGTGCTAAAAAGAGCAGCATCGGCATGCTTAGCACGTCGTTTGGTAGAAATCCACGTGCGCGTTCTGCCAAAAGCACCATTTGCATGCACATCTTGTGGTTTTGCAGAAAACTTCATCCGCGTCTACCAAAAGATTCATGAGCATGCTTAAAACGCGTTTTCGCACAAATCCGTGCGCGGGTGCTAAAAAGAGCAGTATCGGCATGCTTAGCACGTCGTTTGGTAGAAATCCACGTGCGCGTTCTGCAAAAAGCACCATTTGCATGCACGTCTTGTGGTTTTGCAGAAAACTTCATCCGCGTCTACCAAAAGATGCATGGGCATGCTTAAAACGCGTTTTCGCACAAATGCGTGCGCGGGTGCTAAAAAGAGCAGCATCGGCATGCTTAGCACGTCGTTTGGTAGAAATCCACGTGCGCGTTCTGCCAAAAGCACCATTTGCATGCACATCTTGTGGTTTTGCAGAAAACTTCATCCGCGTCTACCAAAAGATGCATGTGCATGCTTAAAACGCGTTTTCGCACAAATCCGTGCGCGGGTGCTAAAAAGAGCAGCATCGGCAAGCTTAGCACGTCGTTTGGTAGAAATCAACGTGCGCGTTCTGCAAAAAGCACCATTTGCATACACATCTTGTGGTTTTGCAGAAAACTTCATCCGCGTCTACCAAAAGATGCATGTGCATGCTTAAAACGCGTTTTCGCACAAATGCGTGCGCGGGTGCTAAAAAGAGCAGCATCGGCATGCTTAGCACGTCGTTTGGTAGAAATCCACGTGCGCGTTCTGCCAAAAGCACCATTTGCATGCACATCTTGTGGTTTTGCAGAAAACTTCATCCGCGTCTACCAAAAGATGCATGTGCATGCTTAAAACGCGTTTTCGCACAAATCCGTGCGCGGGTGCTAAAAAGAGCAGCATCGGCATGCTTAGCACGTCGTTTGGTAGAAATCCAC